>NW_021133048.1:0-136914 GCF_004193835.3 Ostrinia furnacalis
CGCGCATCTTAGGCCTACAGAAGTCTCGCTGAGGTTTGACCGTCACGAAAGCACCCTCACGTGCCGCTTCCATGCGTCAGGCACTGACTCAGTCTAGACCAGCGGTTCCCAAACTTGTTTTGTCTACTGCCCACTTTGAGAATAAATTCTTTTTAGCGCCCCAATTTGTAGTCGAGAGTCGAGTGCTCAGTCTGTGTCTAAGAAACCTCGTAGTAAATGACGCCTCCTAAGCCTCTACACAACGTCCCGATTTTTTTTCTGGGTCTCTTACCGCCCCTCCTTTAAGCCTGCAGCGCCCACAAGGGGGCGTTATCGCCCACTTTGGGAAAGACTGGTCTAGACCTATACATATTTTCATATGTCGTCTACCATTATATTTTCCCTCTATGTAATACCTAACCATTGCCTTAATCTCCCATTCAATCAAATAACGCACATCGCTGTTATCTACATGACTTGATTATAATAGGATTATAGCTTACCAACGATAGAGAAATTAAAATGATCGATTTATAAATATCAGTGAAGTATAATAAATCAATAAATGAAGATAAGGCAAGGCAGGGCTTAGAGAGTCTAATATATTAAAAGATTAAAGCCAGTTATTGATAGAAATATTTATCTATAATTTAATCTTTATTTCAGAAGTGAAGAAGAAATACATTTTTTTTTTAATTGGTCAAAAACTATCCATACTTGGGATAGGTATAAGTTGGTTTGATCGAAATATAATCGAAATCAAAAACCTTTAGAAAGTTCAGTTTCAGTTACAGAATAGTAGAGAAAGTTAAACAGATTACAAGATAACTTGAAATTTAAATGTCTGCAGCCTTCCTCAAAAGTGACACCATAATAGTGACTGAGTTCTTGCGCTGCTTCTTCTCAGCACTGGCCTACTTATTGTCCCGAAGCAGTAGACGTGTAAAGTGCTTTTTAAAAGCCTACTAGCAAAAATAAATAAGTATTTAGTATTATGAGTTTTACTTTTAGCGACGCGCGCGCATTTTGTCACCGCGGTGTGTCGCCTAGTGTGCGCTGTCTCATAAGGTTATGTTCTTTCTTTATGTGGTCACCTGGAAACTGCTCTGATGTGGACTGGGCTGGAGGCGACGTATGTCGACCTAATGTCGCCTTAACACGGGTGCAGCTTGTCGGCCGACGTTAACTCTTTGCTCTTTAGTCAGGTACTAATTAAGACCTGCAGCTTCGTACATTAATGACTGAAATAAAATGAGATGCGGTAACGATGTCATTTTGCAAGTTAGAAATGTTGAAACGTGTAAAATAATTAACCGCCTCTGTGGTCTAGTGGTAAGACTACCTGCTCCAGACGCAGAGGTCCCGGGTTCGATTCCCAGTGGGGGCAGATTTTTCTGTTCGGTTTGGTTGGTGGTAGGGCTTGTTCTAATTCCGCCTGGCTAGCTACCACCATCTTACTTAAGTCTGTCGCCATAACAACAATGTTAACAGCATTATAACGAAAANAAAAAAAAAAAAAAATAAAAAAAAAAAAAAATATATTGTGTTCCGGCAGTTAGAGGTAAGATAGCCAGTTCCTCCGTGATTGAGGATTCCGGGTGGAGCTCGCTTCCACCTTCGGCCTGATTGTCACTTACCATCAGGTGAGATACAGGCCAAGAGCTTCCTCGTTGTGGATAAAAAAAATATAAAGCCAACTTCGTTCATTCGTTCGTTCGTTTCAGCCAAATCACGGCCACTGTTGGACAAAGGCCTCCCCCAAGGATTTCCATAACGACTTGTCCAACTAACTGAAAGAGAATAAATACATTTAGATAACTGGAAAACAAAGGTGTTAAACAGATACAACTCCCAGGTTTATTTTACTCAGTTTTTTTGGAAGAGAAAATTAGCTTTTTACCAAATACCTCTGAGAAGCTCCAAGTATTCTTAATCATAGTGATTATCATCAATTCATATAATAATTAAAACCAGTTGCTTTTTGGAAAAGGTAATGATTGACTTGACAACTTATAATTTTCTCGTGAAACCCCCATTACGGTAACAAGCATAAATTCGTTTTGTAAGAATCAACCTTTACATTACAAGAAACAAAACGTGATTATACTCATTATAATGATTTATTGTAAGACGAACAAGACGGGTTAAGGTTAAAAACTCTCATTGATATTTCCAATGATGAATGGACCATGTAATTTTGAATGTTGAAAAAAGCGTGTTTTTATACAAATTCATAAAAATTACTGTATTTAAATCTTCAATCATTCATGTCTTTTGTTTAAATGCCTGCGATTAAGAAAAGACAATCGCAATATGATGATGGCCACTCAAACACGCAAATGGATTCATACGTCAAAATAAATTTATGGATGCTAAATATTGAAATGGAATAAGGATTCGGATAAAATATCAATTGATCTTTATCATTATTATATTCTCAGACACCTAAAGATTTATTCCTAGAGCTAAATTTTTGCCACAAAAATATTTTCTATATTTCTTTAAGTTTGGTGATTAAGTTTCTTCTGCCACTCCTTCTCAGCATCAGCCGATATATTGTCCCGAAGTTCTGATAGAGCAAGCGTGTATAAGTGCCCTGAAAACCCATACTAATAAAGAATATGACTTTTGAATTTATTTTTATGGCAGATGGACCATTTCGAAAAATGGGCAAGCGTTTTCAGCTTAAAAATACATAAAAGAAATCCAAAACGGTTTTTTAATTAAAGTACATACTTTTGACGTTTTAACGACGCAGTATATTACCTCAAATACTTATGACGAAGCTTATTAAATACAGGTATACATCAAAAGCTATCCTCACAGCAGCCTTCAGTGATAATAACGCGAGACTCCCACGGTATATTCTGCTTTGAGCTTTTAATTTGAACCATCATTATTTTTACGAAGAATAAACAATAAAAGTTTTTATCTAAATTATGCTATTATAAAAGTAAGACAGAAACTAATAGATGTTTGTTTACTTAATTAATCACTTCAATTAGCTCTAATAGGAAGTAAACTCTAATTAATTACCTTCATAATGATGAAAATGTTAAAGGGAAATGTAAGGAAAATATTATTTTCTTTACTGATAGTTGATTAATACAACTTGAGTAATACAGTTTTTATTTTCATCTCAAATTGAGTTCTTATTAGTAGAGAAGCCAATAATATACAGTGTTAAATGTATGTCTTGATATCGAACCAATTTGGGTTTATCTTGATATCAAATAAACTTTCCCCACAAATAATAAATAAGCAATTCACCTAACGCTCTGCAGAATAACTCAAAAAGTACACAAAATACAAAGGGGCTATTACCAAGCTCCCAAGTGCAACTGCCTTTCAAATCTGACAACAACATGAATAAATCATAAACGTTCTCTGTAATAAAGTAGCCATGTTTATCCGGACGACCATTTATCACCGTTTTGCGAGACCACCATACCCTGACCCCCCATGGACCCCTCAGATGGAACAACCATGGAGGATCAAGAAGGAACTTTTAAAAGTCCAAAAGGTCTAGTAAACTGGATGTCTGAGACTCGTGATTGTGGTACTCATCAATCAAATGAGTCAGTTCTACGATGGTACGTCTATTGCATAATGTGTTTGAAGACCATTCGTTTGTTCTTTTTTGTGGATGATGTTAGATTTCGTGTTTGTCTGCATGATTAATGTGTTGATGGTTATAATAGAGATGACCTTGCGGTGTTTGCGCAAGACTTAGACTCATATTTTTGTGAATTCAACTGGCAGTTTCGAGTGCTTGCTTTATTGGATATTATGTACAGTCGACGGCACATCACTCTTATACATTTTTTATGCAAAATGACACCTATTTCAAGTAAATAAGATGTTAGGTACATTGTATGTGCTATTACTTAATGCCTACGTAAGATACGAGTTTATTTTATAACGTCAACAATCTGGTAATAAAAGCAGCAATTATTGCTGCTATAGCAAACATTACGTCTTGTACAATACATTTTAAATGTGCTGTTCAAATTAACTTATAACACAAATAATACTGCTGTATACCAGTCTTGTGACGAATTTAGCCATTGACGGATTTTGTTCACTTAAAGGAAATTACTTTCAATCTATTATAGAAACTGAAGACAGAAGAAATCAGATTTATCTATGGAAATCTAAAGGAAAACCACCTTTAATTATGAAGTTTTACCTCTTCATCACTAACTGATTGGTTAAATGTGAAATAATGATAATTTATTAATGACAATATTTTTTAAGACAATTGACCCTCATTACCATTGAATACTGCATTATTCATAAAGAGATGAAACGAAACAAGGTTTAAAATAATACTTTTTCATGACAGGTTGTCTTGTTTGCGTGTTTAGACAAAAAACTAATTTTAATTTCCCTTACAATAACATCTACAAACAACGTCATTTGTTTGTTAAGGAATAAATTAACAACACTTAAAATAATAGAATAAATTAACATATAAACTGATAGAATGTTAAAGTGCTGAAAATATAAAAAAATATCTATCTAATGCCACTAAATATATTTAGCTGCCCATAACCCTCGGTTAATTAACTAACTAACAAAATTTCGATAACAGAGCATTAATAAAGTAGAATAAATCATAATGCATAGATCGGATTCAAGAAACCATTTTTTATATTAGTTATTACATAATAATTTTAACATGACTTTGTTTATTACAAAATTAAATTAAAAACAAGCACATAATTCATAACAATTAAAATCATGTCGACTCTAAATAGCAGTTACAGAGAATTTATGAATCAGTGATTACTTGATATTGTTGGCTCAATAAATCTGCATTACATAAAACCATTAAATAAATCTTAAGTAATGTAGACAAGATAAACAGTTTGCGCCAACGCGATCCGAACAAAATATAGAGACAGACAAGCAGACGGCTGATTTATCGAGTATCATTCCTCAGACGCTTATAACCGCCCACTCTTTGCATGTTAAAATGACAAATGAGAAGAAATTTTCAATTAATTTGTGAATATTTCGAATTACAAAAGTTTTAGGTTATGATCCTCGATTTTTCAACAATATTGTGTTAGGTTTAAAGTGAAATCAACGGTGTGAACTGTGTGTTTACTTTTACTGTGTATATTATACGAAATATACATCATAAAAGTGCTTCATAAATTCACCACAAGACGTATTTAGTTAAAAACTAGCCAAAATTTTATTTAGTCGAAAAATAACTGTTATCAGAATTTAGCTTTAATTGGCCATAAATATTCGAAATGAATATGCATAATGTAATAAATTGAGTCTACAATATTTTAGCATTATAAATATTTGTAAAATAATTAAAAACAGTAACCTACTTCTCGTATAATGTTTGCATTTAAGGAAACCTCCCAAGCAGTTTTAGTTATTATGATGAACATAATGATGATAGATTACCTATACAAAAATCTCATAAAATCTGGCACAGCACAATAGATAATATAAAGCGGTTTTTCCAGACAACCCACCCATGTCAAGACAATAATGATAATTAGTTTAAATAAAATCCCTTTACAGTGACAAGACTTACTGGAAGGTACTTAGTTAATCAAATAAATTGTACAATGTAAGAGACACTGATAGAGAGCATTTTACATCGTTAAGTCCTACACACTTCCAATTTGACGGATGTTTGGATGTTTTCATTGCATCGTTCATGATGGCATTTGATCTAACGGCCAACAGATGTTGCTGTCAAATTAATAAAATAAGATCCCTTACACGATCAAGCATTACAGTCATCAGCGATACAGATTTATCAACGTACCCTTCAGTGTATGACGATAAAGTCGAAATTGATATTGATATTTTCGCTTCTGTCTGTACAAGCGTAGAGATAATTACTCACCACTGGCGGCATGATACCGATTGACTTTGATAAAACGGCGCAACCTACTTGTTTAACACGATTTATTACCTGCGAGCCGCGAGAGAGGGCTCGTTCATCCAGCGCCGGAGCCCGGAAACTGTTTTGGAGGTGTCACGCAGGGAACAGTCGTAAGGCCCAATAGATTTCTATAAGGCCTTTGACCATGTTGTCTATTACAAAGATTATTCCTTAAATATCCATAAGCAATTTGTTTCAAAATAATTATTAATTGATGGACTAGTGTAATAAAGTAATAAATAATTAAAAACGATTAGTTCATAGTACTACCAGTTACATCACAATAACGGATTGATTTATGTGAGCGTTTACAGAGATCGTAAAAGTGTTACGAATACGGAAACGACTTGAATACCGATTGTGATCCAAACATACAGATTAACGATGGCAATCGTTCATTAAATTTAACGGAAGCATCAGCCATTATGTTTTACGGTCCAATTATTGCATCTGTATGTTGATAATCGTCGTTGGATTGCAATAATGTTATCCCTGGATCGACGGTTCAGATGTATGGGATGCCCATATTCAGCAGAGACATAGCTCTCTGGGCTGACATCAACGATGTCAACAACCGAAGGCCTAGGTGGGCTACATGCCTACGTTTAACATAAATCACACAGGACGTTTGAAATGTCCATACGGGTACACTTGCGTCCATATGAGGAGACGAGAGGAACAGGGAAGGAAATTGGAGGTCTGCGAAATCATGGAGACAAAATCCAAATATTTTATCGTTTCTGCGACTTAGCTCAAGGGAATTTAAGCAAAAATACATGATAAGTACCTACATAAATTATGAAAGTAAAATATGTATTTACTACTTCTACATTTTTATACAATTAAGGTATTATACGACGTTTTTGAGCCAACATAACATACGCAATATTTCATCATAAATTAATTTTGTTAGTATCGTGCATAGTCACGCTATGCCCCTAGGAGCAATATGTTACACGGTAAATCGCCAGCGTTGAACTATAAAAATAAGGGCGGTCTAATGTTTACCTCTATTGTAATAAAGTGTGCAGTCAGTTTGCCAGACATAATAAAGTTAAATGTTTATGGGACAAGCACAATTTGTAAATCTTCGTAGAATATGAGCCAGCGTCACAGTTTGAAAGTCTGTAAATAAATTACTGATTCAGTTCAGTCAAATAAATATTTTAACAGTCGTAGATCTAGATCATCCTATTTTTATGAAGATTTTGTTTTCATAAATAACTGTCAAAAATTTCATCATTGGCTTACACATAAAAGAATAAACCCAAAGTTGCCGCATCCAAAGCTAGGTTTACTTCTCGCGCGGCGTGAGCTCAGAGCGATGATCTATCAACTTGTCTGCACAAGATTAATGCGTACAGATGATTGACGATTCGCGTTGCGTCGGCGTTCATCTAATGCTCTATGTGCCAACGTTTGGGAACGTTGGCTCCAACGTTGGGGCTCACGTTGGAACTGACGCCAACTAAGCCAATATTTGGGGCTGCTAATTGATTCTTTCTGGCGTTAATCGCAGATGGTGTTTTGTTTCGTTTTAATTGGCGCCAGAATGCTTGTTTGGGTTAAGTGTCCCGTGGATTAATGATAGCGCATTTCGCCTGCTCTTGGTTTCGGTTAGAGATTTTGGGGTTGTTATTTTGGGATGGGCATCGTTAAGCCCAATTGCATCGGCCATTGTTTGTAAATGCTTTAATACAGGTAACTAATGAGCTATTTCCAACATGGAATTTTCTTATCTTAGATAAGATTCTGACCATTCAGAACCTTATTTATGTTCATTAGGAATTTCTGGCGCTATGTAAGCACGTAAGGTTGAAATTAAAGCGATGTATAGGTTTAGATTAATTTCTGTTATTCCTGAATTATTATGTAAGCGGTTGCAGATGAAAATATTTATAAAATTAGTTATGTACTTCTCTTTGCTAAATAAAAGGTATAAATTACATTCATCTCTCACTCTCCATTATTACAAATGACAACTACACTTTGATTGCCAACTTTCATATGTCAGGAACGTTGCTGTAATTATTTGTAACTCAGTTTCTATTTGGAACTAGCCATAAATTAAGCCATCTCAATTCTCACGCGACCTGCATACCTGTCATAGATCAAAGAGGATCGGACAGACGGTTAATGGCTGACACTTCTAAAATAAAACAACGCAAGAGAGCTGGAGATAATGAAAACATCGTCCAGTCAAAGTGAATGTAACACCTAATTACAAAGTAATTATGTCAGATCTGAGCGTAATAAATCATGGCTGGCATTGCGTGACGGGCAACGTGTAGACGCCAATCAGTGTTGGGGCAAAGATGGTTGAACAGAAGAGACAAGCAGTCGTGTTGAGTCCACTATTATGCACAGTGACAGTTGTTATAATTATCATGGTCTTCTCGAGATTCAGACTTAAGAAAATACACTTATTTTTCTTGTAGCACTGAGCCACAAAATCAAAATCAAAATCATTTATTCAGTTTAGACCACAAGTGGCACCTATGAACGTCAAAAAATAAAAAATAAAAGGTAGCCCTTATGGGGCACTTTACATATCTCCTTATCTTTTGGGCCCTACCAGCGCTTCGAGACAAACATATGGCAAGTACTGAGAAGAAACGCCGGAACAAACTCAGAACAAACAAAGAAAAAGCGTCGATTAGAAAATATTCAATATCTTCAAAAAGTACTGACCTAGCTTTATGAGATGAAGACTAATTAATTTAAGCTTTTTTTTTAAAATAAATATAAAATTTGAAATGCGTAGTTTTTTCAGTACCTATGTTTTGTTTCATATTATTTAACTCACATAAAAAGCAATATTTTGACACTCACACGTAACTCATTTTATTAGTAATTAGTGCTCACACTGATAACGCTCAAAGGGCCTCAACCTAGATCATAGAAGGGAAGCCTCAACCGTAAAGTGGACTTTCTGTTTTGTAACTAAAATTAGTCTATGCCCGCACCTAGTTTACAGTCTTTAATAATAACAGAGCTGTTTTGATGTCTGTCAGCGAGGAAAGTATAATGGTTCTTAGAAAATGTTTACGCGATAATTTCGTACTGTTTCTCGACAGTAACGAGGCGATGCAGATCGTATCTGATGTTAGAAAGAAAGAAAGAAAGAAAGAAAGAAAAAATATTTATTTGGTACTAAATGATACACATTGACATTAAAAAGTTAATTGTTACCGTTACTTTTGTTATATTATGACCGTAGCTGAGATTACGGCTTAGGCACTAATGTTCTGCTGTTTTAGCACGCGCGTTAATTTGGGATTGTTTTTATGTATATGATACAGGAAATGTATGAAATCCGTCATTGTATACAATTCCTAGGAATTGTGTATAAGTCCTAAAATCACCCGGAAATGTGTGATGTAAATTATATTAGACACATTTCCTAGGAAAATTACACATTTCCTAAACAGCAATCGGAAATGTAATTAAGATATTTTTTTAAACAAAATTATTTTATTACGCCACTTTTTGCTCTCCGAAACTTAAATGGCGCTACCGCGCAGCGGCAGCTGTGTATGTGTAAGGTCGCAAGTCTAACCTAACCTAACCGAGACTTTGTTATCCAGCTACAGGAGTACTAAAACCTTCATGCCAATAATAGTTTAATAAAAGAGATGTTAAAATTAGGGATTTCCAATACTTCAGCGTAATATGCGTGATGCCGAAAGAAAGGTAGGTACATAAGCCAATAAATTTTAGGCAAATATTTTTTTCGGCCAAAGTATAATAGTGCGAAAACAACTGTCAGGCTAAACAATAATAATTGTGAGTTAAAAGTACCTATCGGCCAATGTGGTTTGGCTAAATGAAATTTTAGGCGTACCGAGTGCACCCGATCATGCGACCGCGCTTGTGCCGCTTAGTTTTATACATTTCCTAATACAATATTGGAATTCTATAAAATTCCTAGGAAAAGTATACATTTCCTAGGATATGTGCGTATTAAAAAATCTCTGAAGCAATATTTTATACATTTCCTAAATAGCTTCGTAATTGTATACATTTCCTAGGAATAGTATACAATTCCTAGAATTCATACATTTCCTGTAACATATATAACTTAATAATTCAAATACCTAGGTAACCTTAACAAAAAAGTGCAATTGTTAAAAACAAACACTTTTGGGGAAAATAGTGATTCTTCCTTGATATCCATACAAAAAACATAAAAATAACTGCTTTGAAATGGGGTTTAGGACAACCCTTTTGCATTTTTTTTACATTATAACACTATTCGTTTGTAAAATATCTAAAATTAATGTACAGCTCAATGGCCTTTTTACGGCCTAAAACTAAAGTAAACATAAACTATATAATTTAATTTGATACTCTTCTTATAAGTCCTCATCGAACATTACTCAGCTTCTGAGATAGTGACATCAACGTGCATCAACATTGTCGCTTACCGCGCGCCCATTCATTGCGGCTCGCTGAGAGATTTGTAGCCGGGAGCCGATAGAAAACTCACACTAATTGTAATACCAGACAGATACTGTGAGACAGGTATGTAGCTTTATACAGGGTGTCCCTTAAAGTGAATTTTCGTATCAAAAAACTTTCGTCATATTTTGAGCTTCATTCCTTGTCAGGTTTTTCCAAAATCGTGCCCGTGTAGTTACACAGTTTGTATTTTGACACATTATTTTGGGCATATTCACAAGCTGCCAGACTTCCGGCGTGAATATAAGGTATGTAAGTAAATAATTCACAGCAATGTGAACATGTCAGTATATTTATAGGTCACATTTTATCTCAAAATATTGTACAGTTTTTAAACTCCATCAATAATTTTTCTTCGCTTCGACAGATTTCTTTCTCCATGCTTTATGGAAATTAAAGAATTCCAAGAATTCCCGTGAAAATTGCAATCGGCCCGTGTCACCGTTACATTTCCACGCGACATTGTAACACCGAACCAGCGCAGCCGCGCGCGAAATGCGTCCACTCAAATAAGTGCGACGCGATGCGTGACAGTGCGATGCTTAGTCGGTATACACATTTTAGAAGCAACCGTTATAGTTGGAAACTTTGCAGTCGTTTTCAATGACAATATGGCGATTAGGGGCTGACGTCTTGCGATCGCTTTGAAAGTTATGGAGATTAGGGATCGTGCAAAAATTAGACCTACCAGATGAAGTTTGCTTTTCATATTGTCAGTACCCGGCAGTTTTCCTTTACATTTTGGTTAGGAAGCTATCAGAGGACTTTCAGTCCAATTAAGGGCTTTTTCAGATCTTCAGACGATCAAAATAAAATGTGAGAATGTGTAAATCCCAACTATCCCAACTAATATTATAATATACAGGGACGCGCGCGATAAAGTTTTTCTGTGACAGACAAAATTCCACGCGGGCGAAGCCGCGGGCGGAAAGCTAGTAAAAAATAAAAGTAACCTTTTTGATAAAGGGGATTCTTTTTCTGTTCTTATGAACCTGCCCTACGATAAGACAAGATTCACTATTGCGCATGAGTCGATGAAAAATTGGCAGTCGAAACGATGTCGCGAATGACGCGACATAGTGTTGATCGTTTTACACGCCTTTTGCAGGTTTGCATTCATTTGACACATCCTAATGGAAGGCAGGAATATTTGTTATTTCTGATGTCACGTTTATGGTTGAAGGTTTCATGGTGTTTTCATTTTATTTCTAGTCTATCATAACTGTGTCAGTGCTTGAGGTATAAGAGCGGCACAGAAGGGTGTTTTTTGTGTCGTCAAATGTCAGCGAGACTTCAGATTTGTGTACCGTGTCACGTCATAATTATTATTATGTCAGTACTAGCTTTTGCCCGCGGCTTCACCCGCGTAAAATTTAGTTTGTCAAAGATCGTCATAAATTATAACCTATATGTTATTATGGGTTATAAACAACTAGCTTTTCGCCCGCGGCTTCGCCCGCGTTGAATTTTGTCTGTCACAGAAAAACTTTATCACCCGCGTCCCTGTTTCAAAAACCGGGATAAAAACCATCCGATGTCCTTTCTCGGGACTCAAACTATCTCTGTGCTAAATTTCATCAAAATCGGTTCAGTGGTTTAGGCGTGAAAGCGAGACAGACAGACAGAGTTACTTTCGCATTTATAATATTAGTATAGATATAGATAATACTGTAAAGTTTAATCAAAATCCGTTCAGTAGTTTTGGCGTGAAAGAGTAAAAAACTTCCAGACATCCAAACTTTCGCATTTATAATATTAGTAGGATCATCCTCCCGTGGCGCTACCTCTAACGATGGGTTCTTAACACATTAACAATCAAGTAGCCATTTTCCAAGTCTTATTTTATGCCTCTGTTATCACACACACAGCCTAAACATATCGCAGCTATCACTCAATTAATATCCCTCATACAAAAGTCACTCTGTCACGCCAGCTGCGTCCTGTCACGTCGCACGTCCGCGGTAATTAGCTAATTGCTGCGGCCATGCCGGGCCACAGGCTAGAGATAATGATTAAAGCTGGAGGTTGGTTTTTGCCTTAAAACTTAACGAATTTCTTAGTCGTGAATGGCAATTTTGTTTAGCAATTTCTTAGTCGTAAATGGTAATTTTGTTTAGCAAGCAGAGGTCATCATCCAAACTAAAACTGAAGACAAATACTCGTAATATCGCTTTTAGTAGTGAATTTGCATTGCTTATGCAACGACTATGCGGGATCACAAATACTTACCAAGAAAAATAAAGTTAGATTTATTTTAACGGGACTGTTTCCACCTCTTGTTTTCACCGCTGTAACTCCTATGTAGCCAGGATCTAGAATTTGGCCCAGGGGAAAGTTTAATTGTAGAAAGTTAGACTAATTGTGGATTCTAAATCTATCTAATTAAATAATCGTGAATTTCGCAACACATTCTCATCTTTACAGTGAAGTGAAACTCAACCAAAATCTTTCTGCTCGCTAAAAACTGCTCCGTCATCCGCACAAACCAACCCACCGCATTCCAAACCATTTTCATGTGCCGTCTGTCAGTTACATCATCGCCAATCGTGACGCACAGCACTGTTTGACAAGTGACTGTGACGTGACAACGGTGTCGATGTTTTGACGGACGCAAGTTGACACAACAATGCTGTGAGCGCTTAATGAACTAATCCGACTTTTGATTGATCGATGAGTTCGCCTAATCGCGGTTTTACGAAGTCCGGTTGGGTAACGCATTGATTTATATGATAGGTTAAGTGACAGAGGCGATTATTAAGATTGAATGCGTTATTTTATGACGTTGGTATGATACGTCGTTGTGGAATTAGTCGAGAAACTATAATTAGAAATTAAAATGGCGTGTCGTTGATAACAATATTAACATTTTATTTTAATCTTTTTTTAATTTTAACAAATTACGTAGAGAGCTATCAATCAAGATCAGTGACCACACAAGAACTGGAATTATTAATTCAAATTCCTCCCGAAAGATTGAGTAAGTAGCTCGTCATAACTAAAAAATACCAGCACGATAAAAGCAGCTGAAAAGTTGGCAACCTTACAATAAATAAATAATTATAGTAAGTCATGTAGACCGTTAGATAATTCCTGGCAATTACTGGTGACTGAGTTTGTTTCGGCGTTTCTTCTCAGCACTTGCCATATGTATGTATGTCTCGAAGCGCTGGAAGGGAGACATATAAAGTGCCCCATAAGGGCTACCTTTTCTTTTTTATTATTTACTATATTTTGACGTTCATAAGTGCCACTTGTGGTTTAAACTAAATGAATATTTTTGATTTTGATGTCTGTTTTTTTTATTTTATTTTGTAAGTAGATAGTTACTCGCGTGCGGTCCTATATAAAAACACATGCATTCAATATAATTAGACCTTTACCCGGAACTCATTTCACAGTGGAGACCTCTAGCCCATAAATCTTGAGTTGGCGCGCGCGCAAACTCATCACTCCGATGGCCGACAGCGCTCGCTGTCAATAGATGTCAATTAATTACTCTTTGTCAGCGCTGTACTCAATTATCTTTCGACTGTCTAAAATACGCGGCTTTGTTCATAAAATACCTTCCCCGGTAAGTAGGTAGAGATGGTAGTAAAATAATAAACTAAATAGTAGAGTCGAAACTTTAAGTTTTCTTCTCTTGGATCAATTTTATTATACCTCCTTTTTATGTGTGGCTTTCCCATTACAAAATGGCTCAGATTCTTCTTGAGTAAAAAGGTAAATTAAATGATCTGTAAATTCATTAATTTTTCTGGGATAAACTATGATGACAATGACAAACAAACAATGTTGTCAACATCGCTCGGCATGTGAATTGAAATTATATTCTTGGACATAAATTATCGCCAATTCTCTAATGTCACTCGTTTATATTATAATTTATTAACACCGTTCACATGTTAGAGAAAAGTTACTAATACATTATCGTTGACGGCTCATTGATATATGGTTTCGACAAGTGGGATGTTTTAATTAGTATCGATGCCAAGAATGTTAAAAGTGAAAGTTGAAATTAACACTATTTGGTTATTGGCAGTGATAATAGAATTCAGCGATATATCAAACTAATTGACAATCGCTGTTAACACTGTCATGCGTGCCAAAGTGACGTGAGGTGGAAGGAACAAGGTCTTTAGAGCGATATTAATTTATTTCACTTCTACCGGAGTACCTTTAATGCAATGGGAGAGTCAGTTCACTTTTTGAAATGATATTACAGTTAGTAG
This sequence comes from Ostrinia furnacalis, assembly GCF_004193835.3. Classification (NCBI taxonomy): domain Eukaryota; kingdom Metazoa; phylum Arthropoda; class Insecta; order Lepidoptera; family Crambidae; genus Ostrinia; species Ostrinia furnacalis. Next base: position 14,587 of record NW_021133048.1, read on the forward strand.
CCAGCGTAATGTAGGACGCTCTCCAGTTAGGTGGAGTGACGATTAGCAAAAGTTCCATGAGAGAAGCTTGACACCACTAGCCGAAGACAGGCGAGTGATGAGAAGGTAAATGGCGGTTTCTGGGATAAACTAGTCTAGCAATAAACGGTCATGTCATGACCAATCATGAATTGAATAAACAAAACGTTTGTATGGGTATGTTTTTTTTTCCTCCTAAAACAAATGCTTCATCATCATCAACATAGGCCTACCCCAATGCTTTTCATGTTACCCGGTCGGTAGTGGCCTGCGTCCGTCCAGCGCTTATTGAATCTTATTTAGCATTCATTTTCGAATGAAGTTCTTTGTAGTTATGTGAGTACCTATTACAATTATTTAATAAGATTCTCCATATCAACTTATTCACCTAGGACCCTGTGCCAAAACTTACAACTTAACATTTCCCAAATTGCATCGAAAATGACAATCAGGTGGTGCCACGCGACGAGCTAGTGCTAGAGGCGCGTCGAGCTTTGTAGCTTGCTGCTGTCTGCTTGTCGCGCCATTGCTTCCGTCTTCGACTTCCGCACGTCATTGTGAGCTCGTGTAGTGATGGGGATATGTCGATGTTTTGTCTTGTCATCGATAAGTGTGGCTTAGCTTCGATGCAACATATTTCAGAAGTCGATACGTAATGTGGCCAAGTTTCAGTGAACTATTGCCCAGATGTGTATTCTTATGATTTTTATGCTCACTATGAAGTTCAGAGAGAACATAACGCTAAAGATCATAATCATAATCATTTATTCATTCATAAACATGGGTATAACAGGATGTCACATACAAAATATTCTTAGGTACAGCCAAGAGATAGTACAGACAAGATAATGACACACTTGTAATACATAAACACAGCTCGCTTCAAATTACTGTTTTAGACCCTACTTTATGACTTATAGAAACCATGGAAACCCCCTAAGAACACAAAACTGGAATCTTGTCAGATGTTTAACGACTTGCACCATCTTACTTTAACGTCAAAAGTCTGACAAACTCCATACAAAAACACCGGTTATGGATATGTTTGCCGTTAAAGTTAAGGTGGTGCAACGGAAGCTAACTCTTAAAGTGGTAACGCGGACTCAACATTTTAAGAATATTTTATTAGTATTTTATCATCGATATCTTATTTATTTACGCCCCTTCACTACAACTTCCGCTCCCGCCAGACGTGTCAATTAGGACGCGGTATCAGCGCATTGAAACGTTCGCGCTGACGGCTAGACAAGTAGTGGCGAGTTTGGAACTGTCTCGTATTTGCTATCGATATCGAGAGCTGTCGGTTGTCGATATCGGGCAGCAGAGCTGTCGGTGTGGGTTTCCGTCAATGAGTCGGCCTTTTGGAAATGCACACTGATGATGGCTAGTGATTCATTAGTTTTAATTTTAATGTGCATGAAACCGAGTAAGTAGCGAGGTAATAATACGAGAAATATTGAAACTCACTATTGTGTTGCTCAATAAAAAAAAAATGATTTGATTTTATAAGTTTAGGGATGTTTTTTAACCACAACAAGGAATCTCGTTGGTGGAAATTGATGATCAGGCCGAATTTTAAAGTTGTTTTGAATCTGAGGTTAGGCTATTTGTGAAATTTATTTGCAAATAGCCTAACGTATCAAGTCATCGGATTTTTTAGATAGAAACTCAAGCTTCAAACATGCACTTAAAAAAAATTTGCAATTGCTGTACTTTGATTTCCGATGACTTATCTTATCATGCTGGTCTAAGAACACTAATTGACATCTTTTGCACACCCAGGTGATATCACCAAGGTGATCAAAGTGGTATAGACCGATACCACCAGACCTGATATGCAGCAGGAAGCTACTAGATTGATCTAGCACATTATGTACTAATGAGGCGAAGATAAGTCTTTAATTTAAGGTTTTTAAGGCTTGAAATAAGAAATAGTATAAATGACTGCTCGACTAATCTGGTATTATGTCTAATTTGCCATAAATATTTTAAAAATAACTTTCAATAGCAATAAGCCTAGGCGCAGACCACCGATTTTTCGTCGGCCGATAGTTTAGTCGGTCAGTTAATCAGTATGGGAATGTATGGAAATACGCACATTACACCGATTGATTCTTCATACAAATTAGAATCGGGCCTGACTATCGGCAGACTAAAAATCGGTGGTCTGGGCCTAGGCTAAAAGTTTCTTTTTTTTTTAATTAATGCAATTCATAGTGCTTATCAGTAAAGTAACAAGCGTTAAGACAATTGAAGTCACTCCTCAAGGCGAATTGTAAATTAATGCGAATACCTCACATCCTGAACCTTGAAAGTTATCAGACATCGATGCCAAGACGGTGCCTCTTAAAATATGGCCCATTGAATCGAAGCCCTGCAGCAAATAATATATAGCATCTGAATGATAATAAAGTCAACACTTGAATATAAATGGCAGCAATAAAAATAATATTTCTTTGTGCTTTTTTATACATTAACGGCCCATACAATCAGTTCCACATGACAAGGGTTAATAAATAATGTATAACTCAATAGTCAACATAATTTCTATAAGCAGGCACATTGTTTTTATTGATTTGCAGTACTTTAGCATAACGTGGTGGAACAGAGTTGATAAATAATGCATGCTAGCAACAAGATGGCAGTTTAAGTCGCATACCTGTATGTTTAAACCTTTTAAAATTGTTACGAATTTTTACCAATATTATTATCACACCAAAGTGAGCACAGTTTGTGGCTTGGAGATAAAAAACTGAATAACAATAAAATCTACACTGGTCATCACAAAAATCGACCCTCCCGCGACAAGCACTTTCAAACGTATGCATCCCCACTTCCCACTAATATTGAAGGAAAGGTTTTTACCCCAAAAATGTGTCTGTAGAAGAATCCAGAGACACTTCTTCAAAAAATAGGTAGTTACGCTTGAGCCAACTTTTATGGCTATAAAACTGTTAAGTTGGGATTAATCGCTATCAATCTGTTAAAGAGGACACGTGAGATCATTATTTGGTTTTATAACCATAAAAATTGGTCTAATTGATTCCAGAGGTGAGCCCAAAGTGAGGTCTTTTTTCAAGTCACATTTATTGTATTATGTTAATCGTTTAAATCGTTTATTAAGAAATTAAATGTGTTTTTCTTTAAGGATATTTATTGAGCTTTCAAATACCACCAATATTGTTGGGGCACCATAATTGTGTCAGTAGAAACGAGTTTTCCTGTGAAACGTAGGTGGGCCGATTTCTGGGGTGGTGGCGTAGTGGTCGTTACATTCCCTCTAATATGGTTGAGTGAAGCGATGGCTGGTTCACTCGTCATGTCTGTGAACAGGCGCTGCTTTCGGGGACTGGTCAATCTAAGTTATTCCAATTTATTAAAATTTATATCTAATTGCCAATATTGTTGGGGCACCATTATTGTGTCAAAAGAAAATCTTTAAAGTTCGCGTCGCGGGTGGTGCGATTTATTTGCTGTCGAGTGTATAATGCTAGTTAAAAAAACATCAGAGATTCACCTTGGTAACTTCACGGTTGGATAAGTTTATCCTTGTTATCCCGTTTTTCATCTGGTTGCGTCTTCAGTTCTCTGTGCTCACTTTCACTTTTTTTTACAAAAACGGTTATGGAGTGTAATTTCTTAACTGCGATGAAACAAAATAAGTATTTATTTAGTGTTTGTAGAAATGCACACCGATAGCTGGATCAAACGTTTATTTATTTATTTGATCACCAACAAGGTTACATTGTAGCGTTCACAAAAGTAACTTAAAATAATGACACTTGTTAAATGTTTTTGATATCTTGTCTTTGTTTTTACTGGAAAGAATAAAAAGTCTGGTTGATAATGTAAACTTATTTCTTCTTCGCTTCGGTCACATTATCAACAGACCAGCTGACATCAGTTTTATAATGGATTTATTGCTGTTGGCAGATACTTCTACTGTAGAGACGGTAAGCCACGTGTATCCGTCGGTTTACGCATCACGGTCCGTGACGTCTAGTCCCAGTGCCCATGTACGAGTATGCTACGGATTTAGTCCATTGATTAAATCGGTGATTGGTGTCAATGTTAACTCTATGTTGTAGTACGATGTTCGTAGTTAGTTCTTTATCAGGGTGATGTCAAGTTGCTGCAAAGATGATGATTTTGAAATCAAAAGAGTGTAGTCGTTAAATGATCTTAAAGATTATTTTATTTATTCACCCATTGATTGAAGACCTAGTTGCTATCTATTTACTTTAGCTGGGAATTTTCTTGTTCTTTTTATGCTGTTTTTTCTAAAGTTTTTAAGCCTATCGTATGTGCAAGTATAAAGCTTTCTAAATTATTGAATAAAAAATCATTGTGTAAATTAGTTTTGTGCTAAATATAAAAGATACTGTAAATAACAAACAACTAAGCTAATATTGGAGCTTTAAGCTGTGACCTTCGTGATGAATAATGTATTATTCCCATTTGAACAGTCGGTATTAATAAGTTCATGGGTCGATATTAGTAAGTGTCTTGCCTGTCTTGTTTAAACAGCCATGTTACTATTTCAGTGACAAATTATTGATTTTTCCGTAGTAAACCTCCACATTGATGACGGTCAATTTGACCTAGAACGATATCTTGGGATAGGTAATTAACGTATTCCTCTACTAACCAATGGTTGGTTAATGAAGGTTAACTTTGATGTCATGAGTTTAATCGCATGTATCGTAAAATGTAAAGTCTGCACCTGAAATCTTTTGTCATTTTAGGACTTTTAACTATCTTATTTAGGTACGTTCTATCGTTTGCTGGCTACTTAGCTCATTTTAGCTCAGAGTTCAAAGTTCTACCGGAGGCAATATATTTTTTAAGTTTTAAATTAATTCTCATTTCCTTAGTACATATATACTTACTTTCCAGACTTTCAATTATTATATGATTTTCGAAGACCTTTTCGAACCTTTTCTACGAAAACAATTGAATGTCGATTTGTGACGAAATGTCAATGGCTCCCATTAATACGCACGTGCTGCTTTTATCTTTACCTTCCTTTTCCACGATAATTTGCATACGTTTTCTGAGATGGCTTTCCTCAATGAATCGCTTTCGCCTCGACGATGTAACGTGGTGACGACCAATCGGCATTGCCCATTCAATTGTTTGTGACGAATGACCATTTGTGCGAGACTATTTTGTCGAACGTGCGTCATAAAATCGCACCGTGTGAAATCGCAATAATTTCGCCCGGTTCACGTTTTTCTTTATTATTGAAAATTAATATTTAGTCCGTATCGCTGCCGTTATTCTAAGTTTAAAATTATTTAAAGTTAAAATAAAGGCAGCGATACGGACTGAATCTCAATGGGCTAACGTAATGAACCTCTCTAGCGTGTCGGTCAATTACGTAGGTGCGTCATTTGGTCCATTAAACATATTATAGATTGATGATGATTAATTTAGTTTCGAGTAAGACAACATTCATTATTTTAGGAATGATTACCCACTGTACCACACACAATACTTGAAAAACAAAAATACGAATCAATTAGGTATCTTAACTGTAACAAAATTGAATGAGTTGAATGCATTTTCACCGCTAGTCGACTTTGCCGATTTAGGTCCAGCACAATGTTCGTTGCAAAAATAGCATATAAAACAACCGTATAAGATGTCCGTCTTAATATAATGTGCTGCCGTCCTTTAATAAGGTCGATTATCCAGTAAAGTTCCATTATCTGTTACAGGCGTAGGTTACATATCGCCGGAGCCGATGTACCCCGACCGTGGGGACATATCGGCGCCGTTGGACGCCGACTTGTCCTTGTCGAAGGACAAACTGCACGCTTCCCCGCGTAAAGAGACGCCCTTGCTGCGGCTCAGAAACGGCGCCCTACAGGCCGGCCTTAATGACAGACTACAAAAAGTCGTCGCTAAGAGAATAGTAAGTGGAAAAGTTTGTTACTTTCAGATGTAGGTTACAAATGGATCTATACATATTATAATATGTATAGCGGGTATGTGACGTGACGGCTTAGGCTGCGCGTAAAATACATAAGTAAGAAGTTCTGCAGGCAGAACAGGGGCCGCCGTAGTGTGACTTTATGTCAAATGCATTCGATATCAATTGCGTTAAAAAAATTAAGATTTTAGTTCTTGTTTCGTTTCCGCTAGGGGCCCTGTACAATCCGTCATACATTTAATGTCACTTTTTTACGAATGCGTTTGACGTAAACTCACACTACGCCCCCAGGATTGCTCAGGGGCATAAGTACCTACCTACCTAGTTAGTGAGATTATGACAGTCGACTCTAAGGTCATGGGTCATATTGCTCATACATACATGTGTTATAACACGTAAGTGGAAAAATCTGACGCCGAATCGTCCTTCTCGAAGGACAAACTACACAAATCGACATGTATCAAAAGAGTGCCTTACACTCAGAATGGCCCTAGCGACAGGGTGCACAGGCATAGCTATAAGTGGAAAAGTTTGTTATTTTTAGATGTACCTAGATTGGAAATAGGCTACGCCTAGTAATTTATTCTGTGGCTGCGCGTCAATGCACCTACAAAGACGCTCTATGCAGAATTGGATACCTCAGTTCGGAGTTCATCGTCGATTTCCTCGTGAGAAACAAAAAAAAATCGCGAATGTCTAAAAATAAATATGATTCTATGCTACGGATTGGAAAATAACTTGTTGTTAAGTTGCAAAAATTTGTTATGTGCATCTTTTTAACTTTTTTTGCTAAAAATATTAGTATATTGATGACGCAAACTTTTTTTTGTTTGTTTTCGAAGTTGATTTTCATTTATCGAAATAATGTGAGATATTAGATAATTCTTTCTGAAGCGACTTGAAGCGAGCGAAAAGTATTATAACTGGTTTCCAATTTTTTAATGAATTTCCTTGTAAATGTGGATAATAACGCACAATTCACGCTTTGAAAGAAGTCGATCGTGATAAGCCGTACGTTACACATACCTGTTCGAGAAAACTATGAATAATTATGTTTACAAAACATATTTCTCCTCGCGGGGAACAAAGCGCTGTCGTTCATAATCATTATCAACACCCAAGTAACTGTTTACTTTTGTTTTCTGAATCAACAGAGCGGTTCATCAATATTTCTTAGGTAGAGTCCAAAATCTAACAATATTTTAACTAACTTTAGCCCGCGGCTTTGTCAGCGTGATATTCGTACCTACCCTAGTTGTTATTCTAAATACTCTAGTTTCAGCAGAATCCGTTTAGTAGATTTTGGGTGAAAAATTAATCAACATCAATCCATCCATTCTCAAAAACTCTCATTTTTAGGAAAGGGCGTTTTACACTGGATTAATCGACTTTTCGTACCGTAAAAAATAACTCAATAAAATTATTTAATTAGTTTTCTTTCACTTTCATTTATTAACAGTCATTCACAAAACTCGTGAATAAATAATAACTAACAACTTCATTGAGCAATCCATCATCGTTTCAGCGGTAATACATTAATGACGTATGGAATTAATAACAATTTATTAAAGTGGTTTATACAGGGTGTAAGAAGCGTAAGTAGTATCGAAAGTTTTAATAGTGAACTCTATCACGGTCCCAAAATCAGAACAGCAAACTCATCATTATTTTTTGGCAAAAAAATCATTTCTTTTTTTCTTACGATCATAATTATGCTGATTTCAGTTATCTATAAAATATTGTCAATATTATACGCGTTAAAGATTGCATTTTTATTACGTCTACTACCTATTTCTACGTGTTATGATTCTGATTAATAAATAAGATTATTTTTGGCTCTAGCACGTGGGCCACGTCAGTGTATGAAATTGATGTTATGCCGTTTATGTAATGTAACGCGATATTTCATCATCATCTTTTCAAAATAAATATGCGTATTACGTATTTCAATTTTAAGTCTATCTATCTTAGATATCGAGTCCCGGGCTCGATTCCCAGTGAGAGTTAATTTTTTGCTCGATTTGGTTTGTGGTGGGGCTTGTTCTAAGTCTGCCTAAATTAATTATCGTAAACGACAATGTTAACACCGTTGTTGTATATCCGCAGTTGGAGGTAAGATAGCTAGTTCCTTTGTGATTGAGGATCAGGGTGAAGCTCGCTTCCACATTCGGCTACTGTAAGAACTTCTTTTGTCATCAGGAAGTAGACCACCAGCGCAAGACGTCGTCGCTCCAACGCAACGTGGTGTACCCGCTGGCGATGCTGATGCTACTAGCGCTTACTACCATCACCGTGCTCATGGTGCTGCAGAACACTCTCGAGCTGCTCATAGGGATCAAGGCGGTGCCGCTCAGCACACGAGTGAGTTGCTGTCACAGCAGGTGGACCACAGCAGACGTCGCTCCAGCAACGCGGTGTACCCGCTGGCGATGTTGATGCTACTAGCGCTTACTACCATCACCGTGCTCATGGTACTGCAGAACACGCTCGAGCTGCTCATAGGGATCAAGGCGGTGCCGCTCAGCACACGAGTGAGTTGCTGTCACAGCAGGTAGACTACAGCAGGCGTCGCTCCAGCAACGCGGTGTACCCGCTGGCGATGGTGCTGCAGAACACGCTGGAGCTGCTCATAGGGATCAAGGCGGTGCCGCTCAGCACACGAGTGAGTAACTGTCACAGCAGGTAGACCACAGCAGACGTCGCTCCAGCAACGCGGTGTACCCGCTGGCGATAGTGCTGCAGAACACTCTCGAGCTGCTCATAGGGATCAAGGCGGTGCCGCTCAGCACACGAGTGAGTTGCTGTCACAGCAGGTAGACCACAGCAGACGTCGCTCCAGCAACGCGGTGTACCCGCTGGCGATGGTGCTGCAGAACACTCTCGAGCTGCTCATAGGGATCAAGGCGGTGCCGCTCAGCACACGAGTGAGTTGCTGTCACAGCAGGTAGACCACAGCAGACGTCGCTCCAGCAACGCGGTGTACCCGCTGGCGATGGTGCTGCAGAACACTCTCGAGCTGCTCATAGGGATCAAGGCGGTGCCGCTCAGCACACGAGTGAGTTGCTGTCACAGCAGGTAGACCACAGCAGACGTCGCTCCAGCAACGCGGTGTACCCGCTGGCGATGGTGCTGCAGAACACTCTCGAGCTGCTCATAGGGATCAAGGCGGTGCCGCTCAGCACACGAGTGAGTTGCTGTCACAGCAGGTAGACCACAGCAGACGTCGCTCCAGCAACGCGGTGTACCCGCTGGCGATGGTGCTGCAGAACACTCTCGAGCTGCTCATAGGGATCAAGGCGGTGCCGCTCAGCACACGAGTGAGTTGCTGTCACAGCAGGTAGACCACAGCAGACGTCGCTCCAGCAACGCGGTGTACCCGCTGGCGATGGTGCTGCAGAACACTCTCGAGCTGCTCATAGGGATCAAGGCGGTGCCGCTCAGCACACGAGTGAGTTGCTGTCACAGCAGGTAGACCACAGCAGACGTCGCTCCAGCAACGCGGTGTACCCGCTGGCGATGGTGCTGCAGAACACTCTCGAGCTGCTCATAGGGATCAAGGCGGTGCCGCTCAGCACACGAGTGAGTTGCTGTCACAGCAGGTAGACCACAGCAGACGTCGCTCCAGCAACGCGGTGTACCCGCTGGCGATGGTGCTGCAGAACACTCTCGAGCTGCTCATAGGGATCAAGGCGGTGCCGCTCAGCACACGAGTGAGTTGCTGTCACAGCAGGTAGACCACAGCAGACGTCGCTCCAGCAACGCGGTGTACCCGCTGGCGATGGTGCTGCAGAACACTCTCGAGCTGCTCATAGGGATCAAGGCGGTGCCGCTCAGCACACGAGTGAGTTGCTGTCACAGCAGGTGGACCACAGCAGACGTCGCTCCAGCAACGCGGTGTACCCGCTGGCGATGTTGATGCTACTAGCGCTTACTACCATCACCGTGCTCATGGTACTGCAGAACACGCTCGAGCTGCTCATAGGGATCAAGGCGGTGCCGCTCAGCACACGAGTGAGTTGCTGTCACAGCAGGTAGACTACAGCAGGCGTCGCTCCAGCAACGCGGTGTACCCGCTGGCGATGGTGCTGCAGAACACGCTGGAGCTGCTCATAGGGATCAAGGCGGTGCCGCTCAGCACACGAGTGAGTAGCTGTCACAGCAGGTAGACCACAGCAGACGTCGCTCCAGCAACGCGGTGTACCCGCTGGCGATGGTGCTGCAGAACACTCTCGAGCTGCTCATAGGGATCAAGGCGGTGCCGCTCAGCACACGAGTGAGTTGCTGTCACAGCAGGTAGACCACAGCAGACGTCGCTCCAGCAACGCGGTGTACCCGCTGGCGATGGTGCTCTAGAACACTCTCAAGCTGCTCATAGGGATCAAGGCGGTGCCGCTCAGCACACGAGTGAGTTGCTGTCACAGCAGGTAGACCACAGCAGACGTCGCTCCAGCAACGCGGTGTACCAGCTGGCGATGGTGCTGCAAAACACTCTCGAGCTGCTCATAGGGATCAAGGCGGTGCCGCTCAGCACACGTCACACGTCAGTGAGTTGCTGTCACAGCAGGTAGACCACAGCAGGCGTCGCTCCAACAACGCGGTGTACGGCGATGGTACTGCAGAACACGCTGGAGCTGCTCATAGGGATCAAGGCGGTGCCGCTCAGCACACGAGTGAGTTGCTGTGTGACAGCAACGCGGTGTACCCGCTGGCGATGCTAATGGCTGCTGCTGCTTACTACCAGTTCAGCGGCTTTAGCGTGAAAAAATTTACTTTCATAATATGATCTTACTATGCCGAATGGTTTTGGGGAATTTTCACAAAATATCACTTGAAGTTGAATCAATCGTGAGATTTTAGAGAACTATGGACAACAATTTGTATTATTCCTTGGTACACAAATTTTGTTTGAAGACAGTTGGCGAGACAAAGAGTGTGACGCCTACAGTGCGTCATATGTAATGCATAAACCGGTCGTTAATTATAAATGGAAGCTTTTTAAGTCTAGAAATATAATTCTGCACAGAATTTTCCAGTATTTTTATGCAAAGGTCAAATCCAAGATTAAACAATAACAATACAACCGTCATAATATGGACGTTATCATCTTTGATAACTAATAGTTTGTTCGATATAAAATATTAATCGAAATGAGTCACAAGTATAAACCGTACTTACTACATTATGTATTTTACATTATGTTGAGTAAAGGTCATTCTCTTTATGACGTGGCCTTTAACTTTGGCTAACATCTATTTTATCACAAATATTATAAACAAGTAAAGTTAGTAAAGATGAAGGTTTCTTTGTTTGTAATCTCTAGAGACTTACTTAATCGATTTCAAGATTTCTTTCATCAATAGATAGCTAAATAAATCCCGAATGACATATTTTTCTGTGAAATTAACGCCGGCAAGGCCGCGCGGGTAAAAGCTACTAATTTATAACTTTTAAATGTTTCTATTACAGCAATTCACACTGGGTATCGCCTCACTATCAAAACTAGGCTGGGCGGGCGCGACGCTCGAAGCGTTCCTCATACTATACTTGCACGCGGCGTCGCTCACGGGTCTCAGCGCGCCATTACGTGCAATGCGCGTGTTGCCGCGCGCGCGCTGCACTCCGCTCGCCCGGATCATACCCACGTGCGCGCTGTTACTCGCGCACTCTACTGCGCAGCCGCTGCTTGTCAAGATATTAGGTAAGAAGACTCTTATTTGATTTATCGTTGTTTTTGGACATTGCCACAAGGTGATAGGGTTCAAAATAGGCATGGAAATGATTGCTATTTTCCGTTCATTTTCATTTCATGAAATGATGATTTTTATTCATGTGATTTCACATGTGAAATTTCACAGGCAATGATTTTTATTCGCAGTGTTAAAATATAGCTCTTTCATATAATGTGCTACTTTTAATGAAGTATGAATTATGATGAACGATTGCTAATTAGCTACCTATATTGAATGTGACTTAATATCTGTTTGATTTTATGTCGCACAACAAAAAACAAACAGTTCCACAGCACAGTATGTATGCAACAAAACAATCACTAACCGCGCGACTAGTGAAAAATCATTCATTTCATCTGCCTGCTATCTAATGAAATCATACGAATCATGACAAGGAAATCTAAACCTTACTCCTTTGAGTTTAAAGTTCATATTTAAAATGCTCAGTTTCGTTCGTCATCACATCTCTTGTCCTTTTCTAACACGCACATGATCAAATCATTCCTTCTTACTCGCTCGGTCACTTAGCAGAGCAGCGCTCACGGACTTCGCTCGAATGAATGAATGAAATTCATGTGATTCGTGATTTCGTTGACTGCGAAATTATAGCAGTCTATGTGAAGAAAAATAGCAGGTGTGATTAATGAAATTCATTTCATATGATTTTTCACCTGCTATTCATGAAATGTTCCATGGCTAGTTCAAAATAATGGGGTTATCTGGATTACTCTTGACTTATTAAGATTGAGGGTTAAGGCGCTTAGAAATTCAGACTAGAGTCACACTTTTCAGACTCGTGGAAAAGCAAAGGTGTGCGTACACATTTAATCCAGGCCCTGATCGTCATCGGCGCGTGTAGCAAGTAGGTACCAAGCTTGACCGCAATATTGACATGTCAACGTTATTTGAAAATTATAAATAACTTGAAAAAATCGAACTGCCTAAGGCGGGAATTGAACCCACGACACTCTTAACACTAAAAATTAAATAACTATGTCAACGTTAGTTTTACTTCCCTTTTGGGATTCCTCCTCAAAGTCGCCGCACGCTAAATTCATCAAGGAATTATAAAATTACCAACAATACTATACTTACCTGTTGCTGTCGGATCACAATGATTCCGAAACATGAAGCCGGATGCGATGGTTTATACCTATCCATTATCTTGTTAATGCTTTTGATTACAAAATTGCAATTACAGATTGTGTGAACGATTAGCTTGCGAGCTATCTCGCTTTGGACCACCGGGCTTGACGACTTATAAACTCCTTAACCGCTATTCACTATTTTCATCTACCTGTTTTTGTCATAAATACCGTTAAAATTATACAACTTCCATTGTTATTTGTACAAATCTGTCTTATTTTTTCAGGTATAACAAATTTCGATTTGCTCGGCGAATTCGGGCGCATCGAGTGGCTAGGCAACTTCAAGCTAGTGTTGCTATACAACGCGATATTCGCAGCCACTGTCACCCTTTGCCTCGTCAGCAAGTTCACGGCGAGCGTTCGCCGCGAACTATACAACAGGTTGGTGGAAAACGTGAACACGGTCGCTCACTGCGTGTCTTTCCTCAACAACTGACGATTGCTCTCGGTCAAGTGTTGATCCGTCAAGTATGTACCTAGGTGGCTGGCCAGGGCTCTGTGTAGGATACGACAGACGCCTCCAAACATGTCTATGGTCTGAATTCGGCTCTACACCTGTGTTTTGTTTTGTTAAAGAAATTTTGCAAAATAAGTGTACTATCGGCAACAGTGTTAACTGCCCATTGCCAGTCATGTCATCTCGTTCTATCGCAAAGAATCACCATTTGATTAGAGCGAGAGCAAAAACGGAAATAGATAGTTAACAGTGTGGCCGTGTGTACAAACAAGTCACTAAAGTTTAACAACGCCTTGGAAACGTACGTACGAACGTGAGCGTAGATGTCCATATGCATGAGGTGGATCGTTAGCTCACTTCTTGTCTCTACTGTATAAAAATATGCACGTCGAGAACTAAACGTTGTCATTTCTAAACTTTGCTGAGCACAATTCGTAAATTATTCAGTGTAACAAATTAGAAATTTTATGAAATGGCAGCTACTATACTAAACACATTATTGCGCTACTTGAAAATTGAATACTTGACGGATTGACAATTGACTGCTTTTATTGAAATTTTATGATTAATAATGAACTAGCCACCGTTTTATTATAGCTAATGTAACAATGTGTACCTAAAGGAGTAGATTCCATTTAAATTACAAGTGTGTTTGCTCCTTTAGGTACATTTTACGGTATGTACTGGGATTTGTGTTCGAATGTGGCACTTTTATGTGAGAACAGTGCCGTTTTATATTTTAAGATCTGAAAAAACAGCACAATAAAGTAATATATTATTTCGTGTGTAGATATGAAATGAAATTAATTATATTATCGTTATGATATATTGTGTAGGCTGTAGGTACATTTATTTTGTACCCCGAAAAAAATTGTAAAATACGCAAAATGGCTGATGTAATATTGTAATTATAATTCTTATGACATTGTAATAATTTTTGGTACATTTTCTGCATTTATTTTAATCCATATCATATTTTACCATTACTTTTATTCCTTTAACGTTTTGTAATCAATGTGTCATATTTAATATGAATAAAAAGTTCTTGAGGAAAGACTACTAGATTAAATTTTTAAATTGTTTTATGACCAATGAGACTGAATTTGTTAATATTACGATTAGTAAGTCGGCAGATTATTTATTTTGTATAAGGCTATGTGATCGGTGATTTAAATTCAATATTAATTGTTAAGTATTTTAGATATTTGCCATGACATTACAATAAAATTAGTTTATCAGTTATGGTCTTACTTTAAGTTAGAGGAACGAGTTACAATGCCACAAATTATAGTTTCTCGTTTAGTTTAATTTGCAGCGCCATTCGTTGATTTATGTTATTTTAAAATTGATAAAAGACATTTATAAGACTGCAGTAACTTATACTTTGAACTTTATGTGCACAATGAGTTAGCATTCTACAAATTGCTCAAAATGGTATTAACAGTTTAATCTGCAATGGCTATGAGATTGTTTATGTGAATCTTGTATGTATCTTGAGGCTTTTAACCTGAATTCTAGTCGTGGTAGATCTCTTTGTTAATTGCAGATCAAACAATAAATCTGTCTTGATTATTTTACAGTTTTTGTTTTTAAGGTTCATACATGTTTATTAATTAACCTAACATAACCTACTAAAGATGTGGTGAATTGTATCATCGGTTTTTTGAAACCCATCTTAGGCATCAGACTCATACCTTTGAATAATCTATTAACCCTCAGAAATTTCACTGGCTATCATTATTAATAACCAGCTTATTGCAGTTAACTTAATCATGCTCCATAATGTAACAACAGTATATGCCTAGACCTAGTAATATTGTGAAGCAAACGTCTGTGGTGCTACCGGCGATATATCTAGAGGCATCATGATATTATGTAGAATGTAATACACATGTTCTAAGTAGCCTAGACCAGTTAAATGTAGGGCGTAGTGATGTTATTCAAGCATAACATATTTGAAGTGTGCTGTTTTTATACATTTTGTATTACATATCTTGTACCAAATGTTGAGATTGCATTTGAAAGAATACAATGTAAAAAATTAACTGATCTTTTTATTTTCCCCTTGTGCTATTTTAAGTTTAATCAATCTGCAATGGTAGCTAAGCACGTTCAATACCCTGGATTTTTCACAGAAACTTACTAACCCACCAGTCACCAGTTTGAGTAAGCATTTCTGCATTCATCTGCTTTATCATTTTTTGTGAGTTTTGTTTTGGCTTCTATTTCATCATTTTTAGTTGCTATTTTTATTCAGTCTCATTAGGTTACATTAGTTTTATTTTTGTCATTATCATATTTTTAATATTTCTTTTTGTTTTGTTTAGATTCAAGTGGGTAGCCAATATATTCACTATGCCTGAAGAAAACCAAACACCGAATCTAAGTCTGATGACTAGCAGATTGTCTACTGAGAAAACTGTGAAAGTCGAAGCTAAGACGCAAGCAGGAGATATCTCAGAACATGTGAAATCAGAGTAATCAATACAAGAAATTCTTAAGTCAGTTTAGTTCCTAGTTTGTACAATGGAATCAAAAGTCCACACAAGCTCTCTAACTGTACTGATGATAAGATATTTAAATAATAAATACCAAAAGCAATGTTAAGATTCAAAAATGATTCCTTATCTGTGATGCTTGTTTTAATGTTAATTCATAAGTATTAAGTGTATGATTTTGTAAATGTTTTATTGATAAAGATGTCTATGATATTGTAAGATTTTTATTATTTGTAAATAACAACAAATTAAACTTGATCTATACTTTGATTGTTAGTTTCACTCAGAGTGGTTACAGTCATGTAGTGTTTACCGCATCTTCTGCCTTCTGCCTTTATAATAAGTCTTCTAGTGTTATTTCTGACTGCTTCTAAACTCTCATTACTGTTAAGTCCTAAAATGAAACCCAGGTTTATAACATCATGTACATCCCTGACATGCATGTCATTTTCAGCAGCACTGGTAATAATTATGTTTTTAGATTTCCCAACCGCGTGATAGATGTGAGCTGTGCTTATAATATTTTTCCTACAAGTAGTGTCTCTTATAGCAGGCGAATACATTAATTCAAAGAACACGTCCCTTTCCACAGCTTGTCTGTACAGCTTTCTGCTCACTTTGAAGGAGATCCGTGACTCAGGTTCAAACGTTATTATATCTACATCCATGGTTCCAGACGCATATTGGAATGCTTGCAAAGTTTTGGGAACTACTGCCACAATATCATACTTCTTGATATTTTCTGAATTATTTATTTTGTGTGTGATACCTGAATCTGAAAAGTGTATTGTGATTCTTTGTAGAATATTGAGTTTAGTCTTATCAGTTATTTCCTTGGGTATTTCTATTGGTGCAGGTATAAAATCTTTTTTCTCTTTCACTTCACCCTTCTTTTTCTTCTTTTTTGGCTCTTCACTTGCTTCCTCTACTACTGTATTGATGGCGATAGTATTGTACCCAAATTTTTCCATTACATGTAGCTTTGATAGGTCAAAGCTTTTGTCGAGTGATAAGTCACAAAACCCCCAATTTCGATTAGCCATATTTGTAACCTGTTGAATATAAAAATATATATTAGATTAATAACATTTTATTCAATACTTCAGAATTTTTAGTTATCAAGTTAATTGAGCATTGGAATGTGGTGAACTAGTATGTTTTAGACACTTTATTAATTAATTATGAGAAGAATAGCTACAATTTATCAATAAATAATATTTAATTAAATCAATACAAAATGAACTCATTGATCAATTTATGTATGGTATATTTAAAAGTTTACCATACAACACCACTAAAATTAAAAATGTGAGATGATTTAGTGTTCCTTACTTAAGCTTCAGTACTATAATAACTCGATCGGGATATTATTCTAAATGTGTGTTTAACTGACTAAACTTGTTACTTAGGTATTAAATTAGGTATACACAAATCAAGTTAAACAACAAACAACACACATGAAAATATTTTTAGGTTATGTTTTGTTTGACACTGTGTTTTGACAGTTCTTTGCGCATTGGTTCTTGACATAAGGATTTTCGTTTAGAAACGTACGACCACCTCAAAACGATTAATCGATTAAATAATACCGATTGTATAAAAAATAAGATACTGACTACGATCATCTGACAAATTGTCATTTTGACTGCGTCACTGTGTGTCGTTCGTTGTTTATTTTTTGGATTGGTTAGCTACCGTTTAACTGCATTATTTAAGAATATGACTGCAAGAATTGTAATAGCAGGTGAATCACAGTGTAACGTATTTGCTGAAGTATGTTTAGTTGCCGATTACATTGCACAAAATCTTCCCAATTTTTGTTTTGAAAGAATAGAAAAAGCAGTTATAGAATGGGAGGTTTGTACAAAGTTTATAAATACATTTCTTATTACTTTACAGGAGTTACAGTATTTGACGTGATCCAATGTTTTGTTTCAGCAATGGCTATGTAAAATAAATCAAAAGAATAAATGGCATCATATAGGATCTCCAATTGTATGGAAAGAGTTACTGATGAAAGGAAGTAAACCCTATTACATTGGAGGGGCTTCGGATTTTTTAGATTATTGCCATTCCTATTATCAATTTGATCTATTCCTTTCAACCGAAAAGTTTGAAGGCTTGGTACATAACTTTTCACAATACGAGAAGAAATTAAAGACAGACCAAGATGTCATAAGTCGCAGGATATCCAATGCAGAATTTGTGGAACGACCCCCTAAAAATAATTTTATTGTAACCATTTCTTGTACTGGATTTCCATTGGCTATGCATTTAGTATCAGGCTTGTTGGATATGACTGTTGGTGAAAAAAGCATTTCTAAAATTTACATTTATGATAGCGAATGTTCTGAAGCTTTTATGGAGTTTGTGGAACGCGAATGTAGCTTCATTGGCACTAACCATCCAGGAAAAGTTGTAAAAGTCGTGGAAAAAGTTGGGATGGCACTTACTCATACTGATTTATTCATTATTCTTGATCATGCACCATTAGAGTAAGTTATTATTTTATTTTGATCAACCATTGAATTAGTTTGACAATGGATCGATCAGTTACTAAGTATAATTAATTTGATTTATTTCAGTAATGATTCTTCGTTGGGAGATTGGTTATATGCTAATAAACAAATTATGGAAGATCTAGCTCTAGTAATAAATGCTTCTGCTTGTCGTAAAATGTATGTTCTGTTTCCCAATCTCGGCCCAGCTTGCTACAATGCTACTGTCCTTATGAATTCAATTACAAATATTTATAAGAAAAACATTGTCGTTGCTACTTCCGACCTTGGCTTAGATATTTCAGCATTAGCCGCAGAAATTGCAGAAGTTCCCATGAGAAACATGTTTTGCCCTCCAGTATGGGGATTTGTGGGAATTAATCAATTAGTAGATATCAAGACAACAGTCCATAAATATAACTCTTTTGAACCTTACACTCGATACACTAAAGTGAAAAATTCTTCGCTAATAATTGGCTGTTTGACACCTGAAATGCGAACTTTGGAATATTTGATGCATTTTGATGAATCTTTGTGGATCAAAGTAGCAGAGCAAAAGGTAAATCAAAGCATTTAAGAAAAAGATCACGTAAACAACATTTAAAAAAAAATTGTTTCTGTTTTGCAGAATAAACTTTTAGAAGGGCAGATTCATTTGAATAAAGCTACAGCCGTGTTGAATGTTGTTAAGCTTTGGCTTTTTGATACAGACCCTCAAAATATTACTAGTTTAGGGATTCTATGTGATGGTAATTATCTTTCATTAAACATAATATAGCTATGTTTTGTTCTACCCAATTATGCATTTAGTACCTAATATCTAAAGGTATAATTAAAATACTTTCAAATGTTTTAGGGTCGTTTGGATTACAGTTCAAGGGTGCATTTTCACAACCAGCTAGATTAGTCAATGGAGTTTGGACACCCGCAAGTGATTATTTATTACCAAAAGACCCTCAAATAAAGTTACCGTATTTAGAAGACATGGCAAAGTATGTAATGGATCTCAAAAAAGGCGATTTACCAAAAGTAATTCCGTTCTATCCGTGCTGTTGTAAACCAAAATTCTTTAAAAAGAAACAGGTGTGGTAGAGATTTATCATAAATTCTAAAATACGCTTTACATTGATTTCATTATTACAACATATTTTTAGTTGTATCGATTGTTTAATTCGATAATCGAGAATCGTTGGTTCATTTCTAAACGTCACTCCGAGGCTGCAATGGCATGGCAGGCACCGCTACACGAACATCACTATTTTTTAGTGTTGAACGAGCAGCGAGTCGTAGAGTGTGTGTTTAGTCGTGGCTCGCGAAGGAATGTTATGACGTGCAGTAACTGTCTTTGTTTCTGTATTGTTCGTATAGTTTATCCCGATAATATTCTATGGGAATCACTGTAATAATGTGATAGAATCTATGCGAAATGCAGTACTGCAGCCGCATTGAGACATGAATTTTTCCAAAGTATGATTGTGCCAATAGGAGTTATTAGCATAGTTAGGTGTTTGTATTGGTTAAGTTGTGTGAATGTTGTGCCAATAATGAGATAGTGTAGTGTTGTGATGTGGTTGTGGGACATGTGGGGCGTGTTGTGGGCCGTGGAGGCCGTGGCGCACTTGGTGGCAGTGGTGGCGACGCCTCTGGAGCCCGGGCCACCGATCCCCCAAGGTGAGAGGAGCCTTGCCTGCCACCTACGCTATGTCACTGCTTACTAACATAGTTGGTAACATTGCATGCGCTGCTGCACGCCTTATTTGTCAACTTGCATGGATTTTTATGAATGTAATAACTTCCCTGTCCTTTTTTTCATTTGTTTTATGTTTAAAGTTTGACAGCTAGAAATCACATGTAATACTTTTGTTATTTTTAAATTAATAAAGTGGCTTGTACCTAATTACTGAAGTCTTTTCTTTTAATCAATTGTACTTGTGTTCGCAGTTTGATAACTTTTACTTAACAACTACATGTCAGAGTCACAATACTTTAGTGCTTTCATGTTTATTTTTTATTACCTGTAATACTTGATACTGTTTGTGTTGCTATACTATTAATTAAGTGGATCTGCACCATTACAAATACTTCCAATTAATATGTTTAGAAAGCGGAGTGATTTAAAATCAGAACTAACCGCTTACTCTTGTGATAGAATAATATTCACTAACATACTAAAGTTGCCTCATCTTAAATATATTTTATTGTTCTTAATTTTTGGAAAAAATTATGTAGTTTTGAAAGTTACTGTTTAATATTCAACTCTACTTCAAGTAGTACTGTACTTTTTAAGTTATTGGGATTGAACTAAATCGGTAAAAAATGCACCTAACAGTGACTTAATATTTTTATAACTCTACATAATTCTGTTTGAACCCAGTAAATCTTACAACTAAAATCTCTTGATATGTAAATAAATGGTTATTAGACAAAAAATACATAAACTTTTAGTTTTATCAGTAGGTATATAGAATGTGTCTGATTTAATACTTAAAATATTGATTTCTTAAATGGTATGGGATTATTAATTATGACACACAGAAACACAGCTTGATCCATAATGTGTAAGTTCTGTGGCTGTATTTATTTGCTGTTATTTTTTAAGATACCTACTAAAATTGATTATGATACCTACTAAAATTGATTATGATTTAGCAATACATCCTTTTTCCAGACAGCAGTTTTTGACACAAAAATTACAACATAATTTTACCAAATTCCTGTTCTCATAATAATTTAGTAAGTTTCTGATAGCTGATAAAGTTACTGAAATAAGAATAAAAATTGATTGTACCTATTAGGTTCGTTCGTTCGTTTCAGCCGAAAGACGTCCACTGCTGGACAAAGGCCTCCCCCAAGAATTTCCACAAAGTCCGGTCCTGCGCCGCTCGCATCCAGGCACCTCCCGCGACCTTCACCAGATCGTCGGTCCACCTAGTGGGAGGCCTGCCCACGCTACGTCTTCCGGCTCGTGGTCGCCACTCAAGAACTTTCCTGCCCCAGCGGCCATCAGCTCTCCGAGCTATGTCGTAAAAAACTGTCGCAAATGCGCCACGCGTCCCCTACGCATGGCGTCATCAAGGATCTCACAAAAAGCTACCTAGAGATTAACTATTAACAGACCTTGGTATTATACCTGTGCACACAAAAAGGAGGGGTAGATAAAAGGTTAATCACAAATTACAGTCGTGTTTTTATAAAACCCACCTTAGTCCGAAGATATCTCAAATTAGTCTAGCGGGAGTACACAGCGGTCTAATGACGGACGATCGCTTTATTTGGCCCGAAGGTCGACCGCAAATCCCTACAAATTGCTCCTAGAGACGATAATCTGGCAGCTATTGGAGGGCCAAGGCGAATTGAGGGGTGGTTCACTCGCGACTATCTACTTACTGAGCGCATTAGTTTCCGCTACGTGGTGGAATGTTCTCATTTTCTTTTAATCTGACTACATTGGTACTTTCGGATTTCAATTTGTTCCGTTCTCGTTAAGAGTATTGGGTGATTAAGCTGAGAGAAGCGGAGTAAAACGGGATCGGCGTGTAAGATCGGAGTAAAACCTTTGGCTTGATTAATTCGGCGGATCAAATACAGAGAATTCCTCCGAATGTTAGAAGTCAATTAATATAAGATAACATGTTTTAACTCTTCATGATAAGTAGGCCTCTATTTCCTACGTTTGAAAAATCTGTAGTTACGTTCCTATTGTTCTTACATTATATGAATTAATATTGCAATCAGTGTGTAGTATCTATGAACCGAGGTTTCCACGGCGAGAAGCCACTAATGAATGTTATATAAACGGGTCACATGTCTGATGTTACCTGCAGATTGCATACATTTATTATCTAAAATGTTCCGGCTGTTTATCTCCATTAAATTATAAAATACATACACAAACCAGCTAGCCTGTTGATGTGGTGTTAGTGACTGTTATGTTATAGTTAAAAGAATACAGCTACTTTGGAATTGCAAAATGTAGCATGATCGATGGAAAGTGTTTTCCAACAAGCTAATTGTTAATAGTACCTATTATACAGATACAAAAGCGTTTTTGAAGAGAGCAGTGTGCGACGGTGCGCTGGCGGCCGCGCAATGGAGGGACACATCAGTTGCATAACAAGCGAGCGCGCGGCATCCGGCTAACGGGACCGCGCGGGCAGGGGAGCCGACACGAGCCTCCACATCTAGCATCTTGATCGCGACCGACCGACAACAATACAGCTATTTTGACCGGTCATTTGCATCGACAGTTCGCCAATTCTTCACAGCAATAATGAAAACGCGACTTTATCTCACGGAACCCACTTAGTCTCGCCAGTTCCCATTACGAAATATTAGTGTGAAAGATGATCGTTTTATGATCAGACTCATCCGTGCGGTCATGATCGAAACCGTAACTGATCGAATATAATACCATCAGCCGTTGCATTGATGATACGCATCTTTTGATGTTACACAAAATTAAAACAGTGGTGCAGTCTATTGTATATTAAGTATTTCATGTTGCATCATGTGTAAAATGAACAAGTCAGCGCATGATGGTCTCGAATTGATTCACAATTGGCCGAGTGCGGAAGACCGCGATTCCTGTTTGGCGCGTCCATCGAACTGGTTTGCAGGGGCAGTCGCTACTCTCATTACATGGCAAATGACTGTTCTGGCTACCGGAGATTGTTAACTGCCTGCA
Organism: Ostrinia furnacalis; assembly: GCF_004193835.3. NCBI lineage: Eukaryota > Metazoa > Arthropoda > Insecta > Lepidoptera > Crambidae > Ostrinia > Ostrinia furnacalis. The sequence goes on from NW_021133048.1 coordinate 37,554, forward strand.
GGCTGGCATATTTACATTTTAACAACTGAATTGGTTCGTAATTCCTACCTAAATTTATTGAGAGAACATTTATGAAACATCTATTCGATGCGTGTGTAATGAATAGTCTGTTATTATTGTAATACCATTAGGTCATATTTTCGGACAAGGTACAAAGTATGCCATAAATATAATGTAACGTCCTAACATAAAGATCAATGCGCATTAGGCTTCATGTTCGCCTACCCATCGAACATCAGAACTTTAACACGTACTCTCGTTAAGTTAAAGACGTAAGTATACTTTTGCATTCAAGGATATTAACTATATCGAATACTAATGATACTATTACCTACGTAGCAATCTAATTCAATGCCTCCCTCCCCTCACATAATGCTTTCCAGGAGATAATAACTAGACTTTGATGAGGTACAAGATGAGTTGAGTTCTCGTTTCAAGTGGCAATTTATTCCATGATTTGCTGAGTGCTGGAGCCTCCCTATAGATAGACACAGTACATGTAGTAATTAGTGGAAGAGCTGGCAGGCATTGAATTCAACCCGCCAGTTCAGGTCATGAATGCTAGCTAGATTTAAATGCCAAACATGCACATTATTATTTTCACCGATGTTCATTTGTGGGTCTGTAAATTGTCAACAAGATTTCAAAATTTAGTCTACTAATATCCTAATATGCCCTGTGGGTCTAGACAAAGTGCAAATTATAATCGCAAACCAGTCGAAAAGTGATCGAAAAGCCCCTTTTTTGTATGGAGTTTTGACGGATTCGATTTTCGATTCGATCAAAAAGTGCGTTTTGTCTAGGGGGGCTGTTATACTCGTTCTCTTTAGTTACAAAGGAGGTAATAAGTATTGCTAGTTTAAATGTTGATGATAGAAAGAAAATAGCTTTTCTTGGAAATAATAATATTTATTTTGTAATAGACGACAGAACGTGTTGTAAAGGGGACAAAATAATAAATAAGAAAGTAACTACCTAACGGCCTTGACTTTGATCTTTAGAGCTTGAATAGGGGCGTCACACCAAATACATCTACAGAATATCTTTATGGGTTCTATTCTATCAAACGTAATTAACATTGAGTTTATGCATCAATAAACACAATCGAGGAACCAATCAGAATTTGTTATTAATGTCATCGTGGAGAGCCAGCAAAGAAACCGTTGTTCGTTTGATGTTGCGTGGCCTTTGTTCCCTTAACGAGCTCCCGTAAAGGCCTTAGCACTGCTGCCCGTCTCGCTAAACCAAGTGTGCTTATTTTTACTATCGTAATAGTCCCTTAGTCACCTCATACGCTTCTGTGCAAACCAAAGCAACGCCTTAACGATCAACCGAATACTAGAAAGAAAGAAGCCTGGTTCGAGATTTGTTTTTCTCAAGCATTTAATATTTTCCTAATCATAGCCTACATCTGCGCAAATGTTATTCAATTGTATATAATGGTCAAGTGTTCGCACATTAAAGCTTACGTTCACAATCATTCACACATTAAATCCCGCGAACGTACGTACAATCGTGATAGCTTTGAGGTGTGGGTAAGCAACATAATAACGTTACGACACAATTATCAGAGATGTGAATGTTGCGCTACGACACGACAATCGGCGTCGTGCGCGATTGTGCTGGCCTCGAGGCCTGTTGCTGAGGCTTTGAAGACAACTGGACACATCGTTTAATAAATTACAAAGGGTCAAAAATGGCATAGCAAAACTTGTATATGAAAGGACTCTATTGGCACACAGTCATCAGTGAGATGTCAGCTTCTTTCATAAAGAAAATGAGCTAAATGTGTGAGACAATTCAAATAGTGTTAGGTTTTTTATGAGACAGTAGGTTTAGTAACAGCAGTAACAGGTGTGTCCGTGTTTTGAGTTAAGTATTTGATTTACAGATTAGTCTTAAAACTTCTAAAAGAACTTGATTGGTCCATTCCGGGCAGGCAATAGTGCTGGTAAATTGCATTCAAGTCAGTCGTTCTGCAGCTTTTTGCTGATGAATTTATTCAAGTAGGTACCCTAAATTACTTAAAACTCGCTGTTAGATATTGGATCTAGATTAGGTACAGTTTCCTCATTAAACTGTCCTGTGTTTTGCGGTATATAGTTTTATGTTATGTTTGATAATAATATACCATAATATCCCTAGATGTACGTTTAATTGTGGGCCACATATCCAAGCGTAGTACATAATCATGAGACATGCGAGTTTCGTCTTTATTAGCAAGTTTAATCTAAGGTACATGCACATTTTTCACTGCAAATGAGCGTTTTATTTGAAATGCTTTGGCCGTGTTCTCGTGTTGACTAGATAGACTGGAAAGCCCGGTTCTTGAGCAATAATTTTAAGTATGGGCGCAAGGAGCTGAGCATATAGAATAACCTGTTTCTAAAATAACTGACCTTAAGTAGCGCCATTTTATTCATGTTACTTGTGTCTTCTTGTAGCTTGTCTAACTAACGTAAATGCATGCGATGCACTTAATTTACCTGTGAAGATTATAATCATTTGCGTCAGTGACAGAGAGGTATGTTTTAATAAATGTAAAACTAAAATTTGAGTCTTATTTCTGTAACATTATTTCCTGTTTTATACTTAAAAAAAAGTATCTAAAACGCTCTGAATACGGCTATTGATTGACCGAAGATAATAAAGAGAAGCAATTTGAGAGGTAATTTATTTTTTGTGAACTATCTTGTGTCTTTTCTTTGTCGACAATAAAGCTGTTCACTTCTACATAAATATTAAGAAGAAAAAGGTATTGATCGTCCATCAAGCTAAAAACTGCCGCAGCATCTTTTGAAGTTGCTAATGGTGTGATTTTGTAAAAAAAAATGTAGCTGTGGTGTCGCTGTACAAATTTTACCAGAGAGATTTACATTACTTATTTTATATTCATCTTTTTCCTTTTGTATTTATGTTCAAAAGAAACTTAGGTTGTTTTGTTTCAATTAAAAACGGAAGGTGAACGACAAGGCTGTCGCGAGCTGTCCCCCGGCTCCCTCGTTTATTGCGCGAGTTAATTAACATGCTGCGTGTCGTCCAAGTACAGGATATAATTAAATTTTGATACGACAGATATTATCTATGGCGTTTGCGTTTGTGGAAACCATAGCTTTCGGCCTTTTACTTATCAAGATTGCCTAAATTTGCCATTTATCATTTGTTTAATTGTGTAGATTTCATTGGGAATTGTGCTAGGTGCTTTAAAATGAGAGATTAATCTAACTCGACTGAAGTATTAGACGAAAATGATAAATTCATTCTAAAAAGACAAAAGGTTTTATCCAGCCAAGCGTATAACCCGGGCTATCTAATAGTTATTTCAAAGTTACAGTAACTAAGTTTCTGAATTTCTGAAAATAATTTATTTTCATGTTATCTGAAACTCTTTTAAAGCGGCCCAAGTGCGTAAAATTGGAAAAATATCTTTTACAAAGTTATAATGAGATATCGGTGTTTATATTGAAATTGGATTCGTCTAGACAACCGAAGGGCGCCCTCCTCCGTACGTTTTGGCATCCAGAACAAAATGTAATAAGTAATAAAAAAGATGGAATGGATCTCGTTCATGAATCTCTCCCAAAATAGGATTCTTTCAAATTATTTTTGAGCAATTCCAAGTACCTACCTATGTAGCAGCTCGTTTCACCGTCTTAAATGTTTAGTTGTATTATTTCTAATAAGGGAAATACCAGAGTAAGTACCTAATGTATATTAATTGCTGTAGGGAATTATCATTTATAGCTAGTAACCGCTGCTTACAGTAATTTTTTGAAACTGTAAAGTAAAGACATCACTATTTGCATTTCTGAATTGTCATTGTCTATGATTGTATTGTCTATGCCCGTATCGCAATTCGGAAGCCATTAAAACCACAAGTTGTATTTTCCAAAATCAAGTTTTATTTACACATCCCAATGTGCCATGGTGTCAGAAGTAAAACTAAAGTATAAAAGTTAAACAACATAAAGTGATAAAGTTGAAAAATGGCCACGAACGACGCAGTATCTGGAATAAAGCCACCACCTAACCTGCAAATTGACTCGGACAAACCAACATGTTGGAAAAACTGGTTACAGCAATTTGAATGGTATTCCACAGCTATTCAATTGGAGAAAAAGCCAGCCAAGGTCCAAGCTGCAACATTTATGGCTGTAATAGGTCCAGACGCGATCGAAATTTACAACAGTTTCAATCTCAGCGACGCAGACAAAAATAACCTGCAAACCATCATAAATAAGTTTGTTGAGTATTTTGCGCCAAAAACCAACATATCTTTCGAGAGATACATATTTTTCAAGATCGAACAAAACGAAGATGAACATTTCAATGAGTTCTTGACCAGAATAAAGACCCAAGCAAGAAAATGTGAATTCGACAATTTGCTCGACGAAATGTTGAAAGACAAGATAGTATTTGGAATCAGATCTAATCAAGTAAGAGAGAAATTGTTGACAGAAGACAAATTAGACTTGACAAAGGCGATAACTATCTGCAAAACCAGTGAACAAGCTTCAAAACAATTGGACGAGTTCGAAAATAAAAACAAAATAGATAAAGTATCCGTGGTGAAAAATACGACACACTACAAAAGAGAACAAAACAAGAATTTTGACTGTAAAAGATGTGGTACAAACCATAAACGCAGAGAATGTCCAGCTTTTAACAAACCATGTAATAAGTGCAAGAAAAATGGTCACTTCGCAAATATGTGCAAATCAAAAAAGAAATATGATGATAAAAAGAATAAAAACAGAGTGAATACAGCAGCAACAGAAGAAAGCTCAAATTCAGAAGACGAAGTATTCATATCAGTGTTATGTAGCGGAGAAAAAAAAGACTGGTCTGAAAGTATACAAGTTGGTAATGTAAAATTCACTGCAAAATTAGACACCGGAGCAGAATGCAATGTATTGCCCAAGCACCTAATGGAAAAAACTGAAGCAAGTTTAAAAGCAAGTAAGACAAAAAATTTGATAAGCTATACAAATGACAAAATGGCTGTTTTAGGTGAAGCAGAGCTACTATGCAAAATAAAAAATGAAGAAACCAATATAACATTCAAAGTAGTTGAGGAGAGGGTTACACCGATTCTGGGACTCGAAACCTGCAAGAAATTAAGACTCATTGCTCGAGTAAAGTCACTGAAAGAGAGCACCAAAGACATATTTAACGGCCTAGGATGCTATAAGAACTACGAATATGATATAGACTTAATCGAAAATCCAAAGTTTGAAATAAAACCATCTAGAAGAATACCACATGCAATAAGAAAAGAAGTGAAGCATGAACTAGATAGAATGGTAAAGATGGATGTAATAAAACCAGAGACTGAGCCAACTCCTGCAGTGAGCCCAATGGTAGTGGTAAGGCAGAAGGACAAAATTAGAATATGTATTGACCCTTCTGATGTGAATAAAAATATTCTCCGACGTCATTACCCACTCACAACGATAGAAGAAATATCAGCAGACATAAAAGGCTCAAAGTATTTTGCATTACTTGACTGTACCAAAGGGTTCTGGCAGATTAGATTAACAGAGAGGACACAAAAGATACTTACATTTGCTACGCCTTGGGGAAGATACTCTTTCAAAAGACTTCCCTTCGGAGTCTCATCAGCACCTGAAATTTTCCAAGAAATACTCAGTAATTTGCTCTGTAAGTTTCAAAATGTGAGAGTAGCAATCGACGATATCTTTATTTATGCCAAAAGTAAGGATGAATTACACAAAACTGTCAGAGAAGTCATCGATGTTTTGAATAAATCAGGTTTCAAACTTAACAAAAATAAGTGCATTATGGAGGCACAAAGAATAAAATTTTTGGGACATATAGTGTCAGCCAATGGACTTGAAGCTGATCCAGAAAAGGTTGAGGCCATACAAGCAATGAAAACACCCAAAAATAAAACAGAATTACAAAGATTATTGGGGATGATCACATATCTAAACAAATTTATTCCCAACATGTCAGACCTTACTAGTCCACTACGAGATCTGTTACACAAAGATGCAAGTTTCACATGGGACATTCACCATGAACAAGCACTTAATAAAATTAAAAAAGTACTTCAGAGTCCCCCAGTACTTAGACTGTATGATGTAAACAAACCCGTAACTTTAACTGTGGATGCAAGTTCCAAAAATCTTGGAGCTGCACTACTTCAAGAAGGTCAACCAATAGCCTATGGAGCAAGAGCTTTGACTAAATCTGAGCAGAATTACCCACAAATTGAGAAAGAGGCACTCGCTATACTTTTTGGTTGTAAGAAGTTTCATGAATATGTTTATGGCAAAGAACTGACAGTGGAATCAGACCACAAGCCACTTGAAACAATCTTCAAGAAAAACATACAATCAGCTCCAGCTAGATTGCNCAAATGCCGACAAGCCGCACGCCTTTTGTTGACACAAAGACGCCGACGCCGCCAAAGCAAGAGCCGAAAAGTTGGCATAAGCGTACAGTCAACAAAAAAGAAACTTATTTGTTTATTATTTTATCTGCTTGCTTTCGAGTGCTTTCGATTTCAATTGATTTTAATCTAAATTATGGTGTTGAGTATTTCATGGTAAAATATCCTATAACAGATAAATAATTAAAAATTAATCAAACTTATTGTTTTGTGAAGGTAATTCAATGGCCTAGTCAATTATTTAGAAACATTAAATTAGACTATTGAAGCAAATAAAACTCTTCAATTTGTTTGTATTGATATTCCATTTATATTCCTAAATCACAGTCCATTCTTAAATTAATCGTTAATGTCATCATTTCTATTACAATAGAAAAGTAGATGAGGTAGGTAGGTACCTAATTAGTTAAATAAAATTTCCGAATCATTTCCGTTCCAACTTGGTATTTATTTATGACCTATCTTATGTACCTGTGATTTAACAATAAACACAATTTTAATTTGAATAGTAAAAAAAAGTTTGTTGCATTTCTTAATTTTATTTTGGTGAGTGTACATTGCGCTAGCCGGCGGCCGGCGGCACGTGTCTAAAGGCGGCGGCACGTGTCTAAAAGTTCGTTTGCTGCGCGCCGGCTAGTGTTGTACGATACGACACTCGAGTCTTGGAATCTTACTTATTAAAAGTTTGAAGAAAATAAAATAGCTATGAATTAAGACTGTGTGTTTATTATTTTATTGGACCGTTTTAACTTTTTGATTACGAAAATCGTCAGTCTTTAGATGGATACTTCTGATTCGATTATTTGCGTTTAATGCAATTTTATTGATATTACATTTGTATTGTGCGATTTATTTTATTTTCAATTAGGATATAACATACGGATGATGATATGAAATCACTCATTATTGCCTATTAGTATACACCAACTCAAGTTCATGTCATGATTCAGTCTAGCTCAAAGAACTTAAAATACTCGAAAGGACTCGGAAGACTCAATTATTCCCTTATTCATGTGACTAACGAGTCCTAGTCTTAAAAATAAACTCAAGTCTCAAAATAAAGACTTTAATTAAAGACTCGAGGTTCTTACAACACTAGCGCGGTCGGCTATTGTGAGGGACGGCTGTCTTTGATACCACCGACTCCGCCACGCATAAATAAGGATGTCAACTCCAAAATTCTTTCTAATCTTAATAATAATAAAACTATCATTATTTACTTTTATAATTTTTTTTTGTTTCTACGATGATTTTAATGATTATTATTTCAGTTTAAAATTGATAGTTGGGAACAATTATTTACTTATTTACTTCGGAATACTAAAGACTGCGAATAATCACAGGTAGATAATTCGATAGCGTTTAGTTTCTGCTATGATCGAGTCAATTACGAATCACATTTTTATTTAATTTGCTAAGGGGATATTAAGCGATTAAAATTAACATGAAAAATGTGCCTGCTTTATCGTAATAATAACCGTAATTCTAAATTTCATAGTCATGGTAACTATCCCATTTGTGTATGGCATAAAAATAAGTCATTGATTTCGGCAACTAACTTTTTTGCTTCGTTTCGTTGCTACGTTTGAAATAAAAGATTTTTACAAGCGCAAAAGTATTTTAACGAACTTTTGAATAAACATCATTCCATTAAGGCCACTAAATAAGTACTTACCACATAAGATTTTTTTATGTTACCAAAAATAAATAAACTTTAATTTTCTGCTTAATTTAATTCCTTAAATAACTAGTAGTAGCCCTAGAATAGCTTGTGTGGCGCCGCCCGCCGGTCCATCGTCCGGCGGCACTCTTGTGTTCGCGGCCAGTGGCCCAACGGCAGCACAAGCGCAATGGCGGCCATTACGTAAGCTCGTGTGCGTGCGGATTTTTGTCAGTGTAGTAGTGAATCAGCTGAACAGGGTGTTGTATTGGGTTGATAAGAAATGAAGTTGTTTCCTTAATTATCTCGGAAACTAGCCTGAATTTTTGGCTCAAACTTTGGGAACGTATTCAGTGTGACGTATACATGCTCCCATTAAACGGAACGTAGCTGATTTAGAAGGACCCTATATATAAAATCTAAGAGCTTCCTTAAACTGTATCGGTATCGGTACATAAGATGACGTCATTTTTTCTTGTATTGGAAAAACATTATTATGTAGGTTTGTACCTGGGTCGATCAACTTTTTAACCGACATAACGAGCGAAAAATTTTGGCAAGTTACTAAAATATTTTTTTGAGTATTTAACTATTTTATTTACTCAGAAGTGTGAAAAATATATCTGAGATACGGTTTTCTAATCGAGCAGCAAACTTTATGAACTACTTCTTATTAAAAAACTCAAAAGTATAAATCTTGACCCATAGTTTTGTCACCGGAGTTACTCAAAGTGATTACTGGCACATTGGGATGTGTAAATAAAACTTGATTTTAGAAAAGACAACTTGTGGTTTTAATGGCTTCCGAAATGCGATACAGGCATAGACATCACAATCATAGACAATGACAGTTCAGAAATGCAAATAGTGATGTCTTTACTTTACATCTCCCTTTCTTTGTAAATAAACAGAAAACATCATGTTGTACCTACTTTACTTACTGCTTACATGTTGACTATGACTCAAGATTAGGCACAATTTAATACAGCACAACATATTTATGATTATACTAAGATCTAGTTAGTTATTTAAAGATTATTAAATGCCTAGTACATGTATATGTTACAGGNGCAATGAAAACACCCAAAAATAAAACAGAATTACAAAGATTATTGGGGATGATCACATATCTAAACAAATTTATTCCCAACATGTCAGACCTTACTAGTCCACTACGAGATCTGTTACACAAAGATGCAAGTTTCACATGGGACATTCACCATGAACAAGCACTTAATAAAATTAAAAAAGTACTTCAGAGTCCCCCAGTACTTAGACTGTATGATGTAAACAAACCCGTAACTTTAACTGTGGATGCAAGTTCCAAAAATCTTGGAGCTGCACTACTTCAAGAAGGTCAACCAATAGCCTATGGAGCAAGAGCTTTGACTAAATCTGAGCAGAATTACCCACAAATTGAGAAAGAGGCACTCGCTNGTCATATTTATTTAAATGTTAGCAGCACTGTTTCTTGCACGGTTATGTTGGCAGGTTTGACTCTTACAGTACCTAGTGCAAGTGAAAACCGACACTAAGGTGACGAAGCTTTTCATTCTGCGACTGTACATAATAGATACAGGAAATACATTTAAATCTATACCTATTAAATCGAAAGGTCACTGACTGACTTACTTATCACAAAATCTCAGAAACTGCAAGTGCTAGGAATCTCAAATTTTGCATGGGGGTTCCTTTTAAAACGTAGGTCCTCACTTAGAACGGATTTTACGCACTCCACTCCTAAGGGACTAAAACGGGATTCACGCGTACGAAGTCGCGGGCGGCCGCTAGTATGTATTAAGTGCGAGTTAGGCAAGTAAAGTCCATGAACTCTCTAAATTTCTCTCTCTGTGTAATCACTGAGTCACCTTTTAGTCTCATACCACTGTTTTACACTGTGATAATTAGTATCATCATCATCATTTCAGCCACAGGACGTCCACTGCTGAACATAGGCCTCCCCCAACAATTTCCACATCGCCCGGTTGGTAGCGGCCTGCATCCAGCGCTTTCCTGCTACCTTTATGAGGTCATTGGTCCACGACGTAGATACGCTGCGTTTGTCTCTTTATAGTTCAAAAATTACTGGACAGATTTGATAAAAACTTGACCAAAGTTAAATAAGCTATTTACTCGTTTATTAAGTCCAGTTCGCAGGCAAAGCTCGTTTATAATATTACTAGCTTTCCGCCCGCGGCTTCGCCCGCGTGGAACTTTGTCTGTTACAGGAAAACTTTATCGCGCGCGTCCCTGTTTCAAAAACCGGGATAAAAACTATCCTATGTCCTTTCCCGGGACTCAAACTATCTCTATGCCAAATTTGATCAAAATCAGTTCAGTGGTTTAGGCGTGAAAGAGAGACAGACAGACAGAGTTACTTTCACATTTATAATATTAGTATAGATCATGAAATGCAGCGGTCACATTAGAATGACTAAGCTCACTGATAACATAACAATATTTATCTTTTTATCATTAATAGATGATAAGGTATACTTTTGTAATCGTATGACATTTAAAATTATTATTATTTAAGCGAAAAGCAGCGTAGGACATCCACCCACAAGGTGGACCGACGATATAAAGGTAGCAGGAATGCGCTGGATGCGGGATGCTACCACCCGGCCTACAAGTGGGAATCATTAAGGAAGGCCTATGTTCAGCAGTGGACGTCCTATGGCTGAACTGATGATGATGATGATATAGAGTTTGGGAAAGACAGCAGCAGGCAACGAATTCGTGTCCCTAGCTGTTCGCATTAAGAGTCATATAGGTGTCATTTTGTTCCAAGATTGTTAGATATTATAGTTTGATTTATGGATACTATAATCTAAGTAGGTTTCAGATTATATTGGGTCATCAAGAAATTCACTTAAAATTTGTAGCAGGTAATTATTGTTTTATTACTACACATTTTAAATTACTGCTTTTCAATCATAAAATACTTAAGTTTTTTCACCAAGTATTTTACTTGGAAGACAGTAATTACCTAGCTTACACGTAGGGCTCCTAAAAGCCCCTAATAAAGTATAATTTATTAAGTAATTCAGTTTCATTTTATGACAAAAATTTGTAGCAGGCAATTATTGTTTTATTACTACAAGTTTTAATTTAAAATAATTAGTTTTTTAGCAAGTATTTCACTTGGAAGACAGTAATTACCTAACTTACACATAGGGCTCCTGAAAGTCCCTAATAAATTATAATTTATGTAATTAAATTAGTTAATTTTAATGATAAAATGTCACCTAAATTCCTTATGTTAATACAGTAAGTATAATCATAAAAGAAAGTCGTGTTAGTTACTCCACTTATAACTCAAGAACGGCTGAACCGATTTAGCTGAAAATTGTCAGGGAGGTAGTTTAGAGCCAGGAGTAGGACATGGGATACTTTTTATCCCGTTAGAAATTAAAAAAAAGTCTGCTTATTTATTGCCATTAAGGCGGAACAAAGTTCGCCGGGTCAGTTAGTTACTTCTAAATTGGAGAAGTCAAAATTCAGAAAGTCGGCTTTTAAAAAGCTCTTTTAAAATTGACCAGTTTTTCGCAACGATTATAAAAGCTTTTAAGCTGACAATATCAGGTAATGGTACAAAAGCTCGTTACGTTACACGCCTGAAAAAGCTTTTCTAAAACATAAACTTACTCTATAGACGCACAATGGGCTTTTTCATTGTCGTTCTGTAATTTTCCAGAGCTAAATCTCTCTTAAAGTAAACAATTTTTTAGCTTAAGCTCTCCTAAATTAGTAATCAATTAAGTTTAATTACTTATCGAGCCTAATTTTACTTTAATTGACAACAAATATCCTAAAAAATAATTGCTTAATCATTTTTAATTCACGAAAGTACGGAAAAGCTCGTATCTTACGAACTAAAACACCGATTCAGGCACAAAAACCGTAACAACTCTGCTGAAATTTTCAGGAAAAAAAAGCTGACGAACTCACCTGCACACACTATTTGTAGATAATCATCAAGATGCTTCTAACACACGAAAACACAGCACATTCGCGACGAACACCGAACGAATGTCCTCTCTCTAAGAGGGCCACGCATCGACTGGCCTCCGCCGCACCTCCTCTCCGTATAAATATAAAAGTATGTACGTATACATGTATAATAATATGGATACCAGAGGGTTCAGTCTGAAATTCGGGATCCCCTGTAATTGGTTAGGGTTCTGTAGTGGTTTGTTTTGGACATTTTTGTTCTTGATTAAAGGAGCGCTGTTTTAGGCGTGTAATAAGCTTTTTAGAAGCTTTTTTTGGAGGAATTTGTTTGTGATAATTATACTTTGAAGTCATGTACAATTGTGGGTGGTTAATATATTTGTTTGTTAATGTATTTATCCAGCGCCTTCCTGCTACCTTTATCTGGTCGTCGGTCCACCCTATGGGTGGACGTCCCACGCTGCGTTTTCCGGTACGCGGCCTCCATTCCAGAACCTTGCTGCCCCATCGGCAGTCAGTTCTGCGTATTACGTTCCCTGCCCACTGCCACTTCAGCTGGATGCAGGCCGCTATTGGTAGCGGTAGCAAGCTTGGGCTTGCGATGTAGAAGTCATTGGGGGAGGCCTATGTTCAGCAGTGGACGTCCTGTGGCTGAAAATAATGATGATGATGGTGAATGTACATAATAATATTTTGTAGTTTGTACGAATAGAAAATGTTAATCATATAACAAAATCTAAGTTGAATATTTCAAATTCAAATTCTTTGATGAAATGACAAGAGTGCGTGGACTTTACCTGCCTAGTTCGCAGTTATTACGTGTCATATAAATATCTTCTAAATATATAAAAGGAGAAACTGACTGGAAGGGACGTAGTTTAGGTACCTTAGAGGTGCACTAAGAAAGGAATTCCTGAAATTCCCACGGGAACGGGAATTTGCGGGAAAATCCTTTTGTATGAAAAATCTAAACCGCTTAAGTTAGACGCTTGAAATTTGGCATGCAGGTACCTTAGTAAACTTAAAGCTTAGTTACAACAGGATATTGCAAAATTCCCACGGGAACGGGAGATAGCGGGAAAAAACATTTGTATGAAAAAATCTAAACCGCGTAAGATAGATGAAGGGGGTACAACGGGATCCACGCGTACGAAGTCGCGGGCGGCGGCCGCTAGTAAGCTATAAATTACTGTATTGGTTTGAAAAAGAGGCTGACAAAGGTGACTGAGTTTCTTCCGCCACTTCTTCTCAGCACCAGCCCATATGTTGTCCCGAAGTGGTGGTAGGGCAAGTTATATTTGGGACGTGTATAAGTGCCCTGGAAAGGGCCTATGTACTGAATAAACTATTTCAGTTAATCATTTAATTGCAATAATATTTTCACCGATCTTTGTCTGTAGTTATTTGTTTAGTTTCATCAGAAAGAAAGAAACATTTATTGCTATGGACATCACACAAAGACTAAAAAGGTAAATAAAAAAAGACGAAGGTAACACATAAAACATACAATGGAAGATAAAGTGAACTGAGCAATGCCACCCTGTCGCACAGCGATGCCCATCGCAATGGGACCCCACTCAGCATATGCCGTGGCCCACGGTAAGGAAGGCCACGGCCCTGGTTTTCAGTGTTGTTTTTTAGTTAATATTTAATTTTATTGTTTACACTCGTTTCAACCTAGTGCCGTCAACTGCTAGACAAAGGCACTTCCCGCGACTAAAAACAGATCGTCCGTCCACCGAGTGAGAGGTTTGCCTACACTACGTTTTCCGGTTAAACTGCATAGAGAAAAATGCTGTCTTTTCCCCTTTGAAATTAATTTACTTGTACTCGCGTTGTCGTATTTGAAAGAAAGTAATTTAGTCCGTTGGAAATAGAATAATAAGTGCTTGGTTGGAAGTCCCATTTTTTACTCGACTGTGCAAAAAAGGGAATTGTGTCATTTAACTATGCATGGAATATGTACGATTAGATGTATGTTTGTATATGGCTCTCTAGAAGCGAGCAGACCGACACAATAATAATATACTTACAGGGTGGAATTTTGTATGTCACACATGAAAGGGAAAGTACTGAATACTGTAGATAGAAATTTTTCCAAAAAAAACGTTCATTTATTTTTGAAAAGAAAGAAAATTGCATTCAAATATTTCCAAAAATCGCTTGCCACACCCGGAAATCGATGTGACTAAAATCGTTAAAATTGCACCCTATATTTTTCTATCATCGATCGTTAGGGTCAATTTTAAGGGTGAAATCTCTTTAACAAACATCATAAATCAAATGAAAGGAATCCTTCTTTTAAAAAATAAAGAATTGCTTTCTTTGAGTAAAATTTTCTATCTTCAGCTTAGACCACGGGTCCAATGACAGTTTTAACTTTCCCCCGGGACAAATTTGACCTTCACTGGTTGGGTTCTTGACGGTCAAGCTGTGGATCCGGGCTACACAGGAGTTGCAGTAGGAACGAGAGGTGGGAATAGTCCCGTTTCCCTTCAGGTGGCATTACAAAATTCCACCCTGTATGTGTTAGAATGTAAACTTGTCAGCTTTTCGGGCTCAATTCGACACACGTGCGAAAAATGTAAAATCGTGCGCGAATTCCTGGATATTCTATTTCCAAATTCACGTCAAAGGCTTTGCAGCGAACCACTCGAATTAGAATTCTATTGGTGGAGTGACAAATGCATTCTATGCATAATAATGACAGCTGTCAAAATTGCAAATAAGAATGGCGGATTCTTGGCGGGAAAATGAAGTGTTATGTTTATCAATTTTGGATTGAAATGAAATGTTTTTAATAAACTTTTAAATAAAATTATTTTTACTGGTCTCGTAAATCTTTAAAAACTGTGTTGCAAGAAAGGCTCCCCTTTAGAAAATAAGTGTCATTAACGCCTCGTGGTAAGCTAAATACTCGTATGCTTGTGTTACGAGTGGGTTTACCACAGTAATCCAGCGGCGGCGAATTTGAACCAGTGATCCTCATCATGATTTCAGCCACAGGACGTCCACTGCTGAACATAGGCCTCCCGCAATGATTTCTATATCGCTCGGTTGGTAGCGGCCTGCATCCAACGCCTTCCTGCTACCTTTAGGATTAGCAAGCTGAAGTGGCAATGGGCAGGGCACATAGTACGCAGAACTGACGGCTGTTGATATTAAAAGATTCACTACCTACTTCAATTTCACTGTGTCCCAACCTTCATAAGCGGTGCACAATACCATTAGTGCAGCATCGGTGGTTCTCAAGGCATGTCAGTAAATTGTCTACATACCCCATTATTTGTATTATACTAGCTGCAAGACGCGAGTAGGCCGGGCTCGGTGGACTGATGACCTAGTTAAACTAAAGGGATGTAATGCAAAAGCCCCCTTAGACAAGAAACGTGACAAAACTTGTCTGGGAGAAGGAGTCTTACGCCCGTATTCACAAACGATGCTTGCTTAAGTGAAGCAAATCGAAGGCACAGCGTTAAATAGAGCCCTGTGATTGGTTCATGTGTCACCCTGTGCGTCCACGCGCACTGCGAGACCTCACAGTAATCTTTGTGAATACGGGCGTGAGAGTTGAATTATGCTTTGAGATACGAATCCAAAATTCGAACGGATCGGTTTTTTGCGGGACTTCATGTCCCGTTAAATTTTAATATTAAAACAAGTATACTATGTACCTACTATAGATAGTTTCATCCACGAAGACGCGCCCCACCAATTTTGAATCTCGGTCGCGCGGGGTGCGGGGAGTGTGATCCGAGCAATCCGAGCGGCATTATTGTAGTGTGCGTGTGCACTCATTAATGATTTAGCGTGTACCGATAACACTCAAACATTAGCGGAAGAATGGTGGGGCGCGTCTTCGTGGATGAAACGATCTAAATAGGCTCTTACAAAAACAGTTCCAATAAAAAACCGTAAAATGGGATGTTTCCAGGGGACAGAGTCTTAATAGAGAATTTTGTACCCAAATACCCAAATCTTATAACAAACTGCTGTCGTGCTGTTTTATAACGATGCCCCGAGCCCTTTGTAACCGGATCAAAGGGACAAAGAGAAAAATAACCGCAAACAAACCTTACATGGTTTTAAATATCTGTCCGAAAACTGACCGCATTGGGTAAAAGGCTGTTTGACTAGCTGTGCCCGCGACTTCGTACGCGTGAAAACCCGTTTTCGCAACATTTTTCAGTTTTGCTCTGCACCTATTACTCGTAGCGTGATGGTATATAGCCTTTAGCCTTCCTCAATAAATGGGCTATCTAACACTGAAAGAATTTTTCAAATCGGACCGGTAGTTCCTGAGATTAGCGCGTTCAAGTAAACAAACAAACAAACAAACTCTTCAGCTTTATAATATTATATTAGTATAGATTATATAAAGAGGAAAGATTTGTAGATTTGTATTATCATCATTCCAGCCACAGGACGTACACTGCTGAACATAGGCCTCCCTCAATGATTTTTGTGCCATCTTCGTCGTCACCAATTTGTGGCAACTTCGTCGGGATCATGTTCTTCTTCGTCCGGTTCGTCGTCGGGGTCACCAATTTGTGCCATGTTGGGAGACCGTATGAATGATACACGGGTTGTAGTTAGTCTCTGATATTAATCTGTTTATTAACATGAATCTTCGTCGTCACCAATTTGTGGCAACTTCGTCGGGATCATGTTCTTCTTCGTCGGGTTCGTCGTCGGGGTCACCAATTTGTGCCATGTTGGGAGACCGTATGAATGATACACGGGTTGTAGTTAGTCTCTGATATTAATCTGTTTATTAACATGAACTGCGTGACTATTTATACGATATAGATTAAAGGTAAATGACGTCACAGCATCAGCACTATACGTGATAAATGTGCTGACACAGTGAACGTGATTAAGATAAGATATGAAGAGATTGAGTATTGTGCATACCGGCACAATTTTCACATCACCCGGTTGGTCACTTTAAGCCTTCTAAAGAAGCTCAAAGTTGCACAGCGTGCTATGGAAAGGGCTATGCTCGGTGTTTCTTTACGAGATCGAATCAGAAGTGAGGAGATCCGTAAAAGAACTAAAGACACTGACGAGGGAGGCCTTTGTCATCTGGTTGAAACAATTTGATATCATCATTTTATTTTTTTTATTTTCATATAAAATCCGATTTGTATGAAAATTAAAATAATTAAAACGAAGATATCTTTCTGACTTCACCATACCATTTATATGCCCATGTTAACATGGGCTAGTGTCGGCTCATATACCCATTTACCTAACACCCTGTATATTAGGGTGGTCCTTATTCCTAAGAAAAAAAATTTTTTTCTTATATTTTGCGGGGCACCACGTAATTTGAATATATACCATATGAAAGTCTTTCATTGTTTTTTTTTTTAATTTTTAAAAGACATTTAGGGGTCGCTACCAAGGTTTGAATTTTAAGTAAAAACACAAAATCTTTATTTGTTAGATTCATTTATTTTTAGCCGAAGCCAAGTAAAAATATTACAAAATTATTGTTGTTGCTATGAACTAAGATATTATGTACAATGTACATATTTGGATCAATAATTTTTAAGATATAAGAGTTTACTTGTTAGTATCTCGACGCGTCGGTACCATGGTCGGTACAGAAGAGGGGTTGAGGGGAGAAGGGGACAAGAAGCGATTGTCTATTCTATCTATGCGATGTTCATTTGCACCTAAAATGTGATATAAACACTTAAATAAAACATTTATGAAACCATGATTTAAGATCTTCAAAGCTTTTTGTAAATATTTTGACAGCTGGTAGCGACCTCTAAATCTTAACCAAAAAAAAAACAAAAAAAGCTAATTTCATATTTAGAGGTATATAATCGAATGAGAAAGTGCCCCGGGGAGAAATCAAAAGTCGAAAAATAAGGACCACCCTACTGTATATGCTCCGAAACTACTGGCCGATTTAAAAAATTATTTCACCATTAGAATCCAAATTTTTCTGATGAATATAGAAAGGTACGAAGTTCGCTGGGTCAGCTAGTGTCTATTGAGCTTTAAAGTTTATTTTATTATTTTACATTAAAATGGGCAGGGCACATAGTACGCAGAACTGACGGCCGATGGGGCAGCAAGGTTCTAGAATAGAGGCCGCGTACTGGGAAACGCAGAGTGGGACATCCACCTACAAGATGGACCGACGACATCGTAAAGATAGCAGGGAAGCGCTGGACGCAGGCCGCTACCAATCGATCAACATGGAAAGCATTGGGGGAGGCCTATGTTCAGCAGTGGACGTCCTACGGCTGAAATGATGATGATTATTAGTATCCCTTAAGATTAATGCTTATTATAACTATTTCCCATGTAACCGCGCCTTTAAGATAACTAAACCCATGGTTAAACATAAAGTTTAATTGGCTAACCTCAAATTGCAAAGTCGGTTAAGAGTCGGCTAATGTTTTGATTTAATTACACTAAAGTCCACAGCGTCACAGCTTAAGAAATACAGTCAGACTTGTTTAAATCAATATTTATCAGACCTTCAATATGACTGCAGCGTGGGACGTCCACCTACAAGGTGGACCGACGACATCGTAAAGGTAGCAGGGAAGCGCTGGACGCAGGCCGCTATCAATCGATCAACATGGAAAGCATTGGGGGAGGCCTATGTTCAGCAGTGGACGTCCTATGGCTGAGATGATGATGATGATGATGAATATGACTCTATTCTCTCATATACAGGACTATTCCCACCTCTCGTTCCCACCGCTGCAACTCCTGTGCAGCCAGGATCTACAACTTGATCACCAATAGAAACCCTAGCCTACGGTCGGCTAAACTGTAAATCCAGCACTGCTGTGTAGCCAGGATCTACAGCTTGACCGCCAATAACCCAACCAGTGAAGGTCAAGTTTGTCCCGAGGGAAAGTTAAACTGACATTGACCCGCAACGAATTTAATCAGAAGAACATAGGAAGAGTTTGAAGTTAAGGTTCGTAAAGAAACACCGACCGAGCATTTCTCTTTCCATTGCTCGCTGTGAAACTTTTAGCTTCTTCAACTAAAGTTGCTGACATAACCCGACTGATTAGCAAGCTGAAGTGGCCATGTATCTGAGTACAGGAGTTGCAGCGGTGGGAATGAGAGGTGGTAATAGTCCCGTGTTTCTTTGCGAGATAAAATTCGAATTCATGCGAATAAATTTTCTTCAATTACATACTGATTTTTTTGAGCTGTGGCAAAGACATTCTTCTAAAGTTCTAAAGGATAACTTCTGAACATTTATTTTGCTATAACCTGGATCTTACTGATCTAGGCTGAAAGTTATCTTCATACTAAGTATATTATTATTATACTTAACAATCTTTTAGGATAAAAAAGTGTTTTAAGAACTTGTTTTTGGAGTTTTTAAAAGGTCACCCGACAGTTGAATTTAATTTCAAAAATACCTTCGTCACAGTGGACATTGCTGAGTGGGGTCACATTGCAATGGGCAACGCGACTGTAATAAGGTGGCTCTGCCGTCCACAATTTCTTTTTTCTTCGAGTTTTCTTGTTCTACTGTTATTACGAGGGAGGCAAAAAATAAACTATTCCCCCCTCTCGTTCCCACCACTACAACTCCTGTGTAGCCAGGATCTACAGCTTGACCGCCACAAAAACCCAACCAATGAAGGTCAAGTTTGTCCCGGGGGAAAGTTAAACTGTCATTGGACCCGTAACGAAATTAATCAGAAGAACATAGGAGGAGTTCGTAATTAAGGTACGAGGCAGGCAAGCCTGAAATACCAGGAGAAACTGGAAACTCATGCAAACGAACTCGCACAGGCCTTAAGTGGAGAAGGTGGACTACAGTACAATCGACTGAAAAGACAAGGCATTTCCAGTCTCGTCCAAAGATTTGTAGACTGAGCCAGGAAGAGTTTGCTGGAAAGTTCAGCAATTGATTGGCTCTCGAAGACAACATAAAACTCAGGACCAGGGATGTTATGGATATCCGTAACCGTAACCGGAACCGGTATAATATTATTCCTATATCCGTTAACGTATCCATAACCGAAACTACATAAAATATCCATAACATTCCTACTCAGGACATATGTATAGCTCCAGCCAAACAAGTGGCTTATTGTTTTCGAACATATTGCCATAGGGCAGAAAATACATAAAAAAATACGAGGCACATAGCTCGTAGAGCTGATGGCCGTTGGGGTAGAAAAGTTCTGGAGTGGCGACCACGGGGCGGACGATGTAGTGTGTACAGCCTCCCACTAGGTAGACCGACGATTTGGTGTAAGGAACAAAACTGTTATTGTTTTATCCTGTACTTTGTGAAGTAGAATAGGACCACCCCTACTTTTCCTATGAATATTGTAAGTATAGTCTGGTCTGTGAGCACGTAGAATTTTGTCCAATGACCCCAAGCTACCCATCCTCGCTCGCACACTCACTACGGGCACCCGTCGCACAGTCGCGACAGCAATATAATGACGCGCGAGCGATAAGGATGGGTAGCTTGGGGTCATTGGACAAAATTCTACGTGCTCACAGACCGGGCTTTAGAATAACACCAACTCTTCCCGTGGATGTCGTAAGTGACTAAGGGACAAATATGCGAACATCAGGCCTCCCCAACCCGTCTGGCCAGCGTGGGGAGTGTAGGCCAAGTCCTCCATTTGCCTCTGGTCAATTAGAGGGTCGCGCTCCTGCAGTGGAGACTAAATGACCTGACGATGATGATGATGATGATGCATTAGGTTTATTTCTTCCCTTTAACACAGAATAAGTAATAGTACAGGTACAGAACGATTACTCCGCAAGACGATTTAAATAAATGCGAGTCATGCTACGACGCGATACAGTGGAATTCAGCTCGCACAGCACTAAGTACCTACAATTTTATTCACCTACAAGTTTTGTCTCTTTCTATCGCGTGCCTCTGAACTCTTCTTACGCTGTTAGGGTTGCTATCTAGTAGTGTCTAGTAAAAAAATAATTAATCTACTTATTTGTAATGAGGTAAGTATGTAGGTAAGTACGCATTGATTATGGAAAACCTTGGGAGAGGCCTTTGTCCAGCAGTGGACGTCATTTTTGGCTGAAACGAACGAACGCATTCTGAGCAGTAGTCATGGTAGGTCCTATACTATCCTAAGAATTATTGATTACCTACATGGCCAACATACCTTTCAGTATCTTTGAGAAGCGAAAAAAAAGATAAATCCGGTAGATTTATTTTCGAATTTAAACACCCGAACGCCGCACAATAATATATTTTTTTCTCTTTATGTCCATTTTTAAATAATACTTCGATCATAGAATTAGGTATTACAACGCACGCCAGCGTCCTGACGGGCGCGCGCGTGACACTCGACTGATATAATACCCGCCGCGGGGCGCTTCGCTGTAGGTAATTATCGGATGTACCGCGCGGAGTGAGCCAGTGGGCTAATTCAAATGCATTTGTCGAGAGTAGAAATCGTCTGTCAAATAATNTCGAAATCGGATATTCCATCTATGATGTACTGGATAGCCACGTAGTCAGGGAACTTCGCCCTTCTGCCAAGCTCTTTCATGATTAACATGTATTGATAGTACGTCTCATCTGCACGTTTTTTTCGCGCACTCATCATCTCGTGCATCTGTTTGACGTTGATCGCTTCAGGGAATTCTTTCTGTAGCGCAGTCTTTAGTTCGTCGTAAGTCTTAAATACCTTTTCAGTTCTCAGCCAGAGTTGTGCCGTTCCGGCGAGCGACCTCCTTGCGATGATGAGTTTCTGTTGGCCTGTCCAACCGAAAATTTCTGCGTTGTCATCAATATCTTGCACCCATTTCGTTGATGAGTACGTTAATTCATCGCCGGTGAATTTAGGTATACCGTCCATTATGTAGTGACCGGTAATGGTTTTTGCGTCGTCGTTTTTAGAATAATCTTCGTTTCTTTCTTCAGCCATCGTCGTCGTAATATTGTCTTCTTCAAAAGCGTCGTAAAATAAGCCGTCGTCGTCGTTGGTGCTCTGCCGCCTTACGTTGCCAATTTCTGCACGTTGCCGCTCGTGATTGCCGGTAATGGCGCCGTCCACGCCACGCTCCACGATTATTTCCGTCGTACAATCTCAAGAGATCCAGCCCTGATGAAAGTCGTTATCCCGGACGAGGAGTTGTAGGGCTGGGGTTCTCAAGAGAAACTTCAGCTTTCAGTTTCGTGAAAATACACCGTTTATTTCTAATAACTTTAGCGATGATCAAACGAACTTACCAAGTGAAGTTCGATCTGAATTATCCTGTTTTCGCCGAAGAGATTTAAGGTCCCTCCCAACCCGAAGATTTCTATATCTTCTTCCCTGGAGGTAAACGTCAATGTCATCTCTTCTCTAAATATAATGAGACCGCTCGGACAACGAGCCCACAGCGTGGTAGGGGTGGGGTTGCCCGCTCTTTTGTTTTTTACTACTACTACGCTGAATATTGTGTGCGGATTGGCTTGTCGTACAGGGGTACTACACGGTAAAATAAATCTCTTCGGCGAAAACAGGATAATTCAGATCGAACTTCACTTGGTAAGTTCGTTTGATCATCCAAATAAAAGTTAAAGTTTGTTTTCTTTTACATTCCTACATGTCATGAGGTACGTATGTAGGTTTACGTACGTATTACGTACGTATGTACGTATGTAGTGTAACGCATTCATTATGGAAAACCTTGGGAGAGACCTTTGTCCAGCAGTGGACATCATTTGGCTGAAACGAACGAACGCATTCTGAGCAGTAGTCATGGTAGGTTAGGTTCCTATACTATCCTAAGAATTATTGATTACCTACATGGCCAACATACCTTTCAGCATCTTTGGGAAGCGAAAAAAAAGATAAATAAAATCCGGTAGATTTCTTTTTGAATTTAAACACCTGAACGCCGCACAATTTCTTTCTCTTTATGTCCATTTTTAAATAATACTTCGATCGTAGAATTAGGTACTACAACGCACGCCAGCGTCCTGACGGGCGCGCGCGTGACACTCGACTGATATAATACCCGCCGGCGGGGCGCTTCGCTGTAGGTAATTATCGGATGTACCGCGCGGAGTGAGCCAGGCCTGCCGCGCGTCAAAAAAGTGCAAGTAACGAGAGCAATTTGGTGGAGCTTCTGTGGAGACGGACGCGGCTCGACGGTTTAATTGCTTTGCCCTCTTTCATGCCGAGCGCAGCGCACGACCATAGTAAAACCGAAAAATAAATATTCTACATACTCGGTTTTGCACTACAACCACTATCAAAATCAAAATATTCATTCAGTTCTTAGGTCCTTTCCAGGGCACTTGTACACGTCCCAAATATTTTGGAAGTGTACAAGTTGCAAGTTTTATAGCTAGTAGTTAGTAGACTAGCTATACCAAATAGCCCCATAGCAGCACATAGCCCAAGCCCATAATATGTTGGCCCGGTTGTAGGGCGGAAGTAAGAAGTGGAGGAAGAAACTTAGTGGCCTTTGTTGGTTATTTACAATACTCATGTCCTCTGCTGTGATTGCTGAGTACTCTTGAAGTGAGAATACCAGAGACAATCAACAGCTCCTCAGATTACAAAATAAGTATGACTCCAAAGCCGTAGCTATTATTATCTAAGATACTACATTTTTCAGCATGAAGTTCCGTCGTCTGTAGTGGCTTCGAGTTACAGTAAGAAACCGCTAATAAAGGATATTTCAAAGAAGATTTACTATTCTTATTTTACTATGGCGCGGTAACGGAAATGCTGGCTGGAAAACACTTGAAAATCGATTGATTGGAAAAATGATTTCACACCCTGGCTTTCTTTGATAAGATAAATTAAGAATTGATGCTGTGAGAGGTAAAGTTATTTTTCTCGACAAAATGCGCCGATAGTGTTTTAAAATCACACTCAGTATTTAAAGTTAGTAGATTTTAAATAGGTAAAATAAATTCAAATTTAAGTATTTGAATAGGTCAAATTAAAAAATATTCACAGCTGTAATGCCTGCCTATGCTCTAAATCCCAATTACCTATTTAAAAAACCTAATAATAAATTTTGAAAATAATCCATAGGTAATACCTACCTACGAATATTTTTTAATTTGAGCTATTCAAATACTTGAATTTGAATTTATTGAGGTAAGTATTACCTATGGATTATTTTCAAAATATTTTTTTATAAATGTTTTAATTGTTGTCATATTGTAGCTATGTACTCGTATACATGTTTAAAACAAAGTAATTTCGTCATTATGTATGTAAACCATTCACATTGTGGTTCTTCAAATGTTCACTTCTGCAATTTCATCGATTGCTCGACACTATGAAACAAAAACATCACTAAAGTCACAGACATAGTTTCAGGTAACAGCTAGTTCATAATTAAGCTAACCCAAAAGCGATCCACGTGTCGCTCGCGACATTTTAATTAAATGTTCAGTGGCCTCATTATAGCGAGTCTAGCGTTGATGAGCTACGAGATAATTGTATAAATTGCAGAATCCCTCCGTGACTGCTCGAAATTAGTTTAATAATAATAATAATAATAATAATAATCGGTCTATCATCACAGACAGGACTATTGTCTGTAATAAACCTGATATTGTGGTGGTTGATCGATCCCAACGTCGGGCAGTGCTCGTTGACATCACCATCCCGCATGACGAAAACCTCGTGAAGGCCGAAAAGGAAAAACAAAGCAAATACCTTGACTTGGCCCACGAGGTGACCGCCATGTGGGATGTTGACTCGACGATCATTGTCCCGATAGTTGTCTCGGCAAACGGGCTAATAGCGAAGAGCTTCGACCAACATCTAAAGAAGCTCTCGCTAGATGGTTGGCTCAAGGGTCAGATTCAAAAGGCGGTGATCCTCAGCACGGCACGCATTGTCCGGAGGTTCCTCAGCCTGTGACCCTGACCACCGGTAGCCTGGGCCCTGCTCCGCTGCCAGCGGGTTAACTATTTTTAAGATTTTTGTTTTTATAATGTATTTTTATTTTTTGATAATAATTACATTGTAAAAAGAAAAAATTAAAAATAAGAAAGTAAGATGAATAAAGGAATAATAATAATAAGACATTTGTTTAGCCTATTATAAATTGTAGCAGACTGCATGTGGTATTGCCGTCTAGCGAAGTCCGATTTTACGGCGGGAATTATGGCAACTTTATCCTTTCGCCTACCGGTCAGCAGACTGTCATCAAAGGGTAGGAGTTTGTGCATTTTAAGAACTATATTTGTTACGTAAAGTTTTCTAACCGATAGAAGGTCGGCCTCTACATAAAGATTATCAGTGGGGTATCTGTATGGTTTAAACAACATGACTTTTATAAGGGACCTTTGAGCCCGCTCCAGACTTAGGAAGATAGTTTTAGTGGCCGAACCCCATACTGATATGCAGTATACCAATACCGATTGGGCTAAGGCAATATATGTCTGGGTCAGTAATTCTTTGTTCGCGACATGACGCAGGTTTTTGAAAGTCCAGATTAGCCTTCTCACTCTTTTCACAGTCAGTTCTACATGTTGGTGCCAGGAAAGACGCTGATCGAGGAGGACTCCGAGGTATTTAACGTAAGAAACTTTATCTATTCCAGAACATGGGCAGTTAGTGACCGATGGATTGCCGCACTTGTGAATTTTTAAATTAAAATTTAGAGGAGGTTGGGATCTGATGTTTTTACTGAAACAAACATAGTGAGTCTTGGATGTGTTCAGAGTAAGAAGGCTTGCATCCAACCATGCTGCCACACTGGCCATCCCCAATTCCGCCAGTTTCCTCACTTCGGACCAAGATTTACCGGAGAACAGAATTGCTGTGTCGTCTGCGTAAGAAAACTCAGAACCCTTAGGAATGTTTCTCTGACAGAGGTTATTTAGATATATCAGGAAAAGGGTTGGTCCCAGAACGCACGTATTTAGTTTGTAGCCTATCTGTATAACTAGTGTTCATTCTAAGGCTGGGTTGCGCCATCTTACTTTAATTGTTACAAACATCAAAAATCTGTCAAATTCCATACAAAACACCGGTTATCGTTATAGTTACGGTTAGGGCTNTAGTTACGGTCAAAGTTAGATGGTGCAACTCAGCCTAAGTGATCGTCAGAACGGCGGGTGTATTGTCACAGAAATGTATATGTCAACGCGAAATTGTGAACTCCGTCAGTTTATATAACACGTGAGATTGTAAACTCACAGTGGGTTAGGTTAGGTTAGATTGTAATCTAACTACGTCAGATTATAATCTGACGGAATTCACAATATTACGGTGACATATACGTCACACCGTGACTCAAGCAAATTATCTTTTTTACATTTAGGCTGAGTTGCATACTCCACACCATAATAAATGTCAAAAGTCTGACAAACTCCATACAAAGTGGTTATGGTTATAGTTACGGTTAAAGTTAAGGTGGTGCAATTTAAGCTTAGTAAACTCGTACCTTAGCACGTCATCATCATCATCATCATAATCTCAGCCATAGGACGTCCACTGCTGAACATAGGCTTCCCCCAATGCTTTCCATGTTGATCGATTGGCGGCCTGCGTCCAGCGCTTTCCTTAGCACGTATTTTGAAATATTGCTATTCTGAAAGCATTTTCTTATGATGGACGTTGTCTCGTCATGGGTAGACCGGGGACAATAGTACCATTTTTTGGAAATTGTTCAATATTGAGAAATCTAATGAAATATAACTTATTCTGTTAGGATGCTGTAAAAACTAGACTCTTAAGCTACAAATTTAAGCATGCAGAGTTGAACTATTCTTTCGAATACTTAATGAAAAACCAATTTGAACTGAACGATGTCTCATGTTACAATTGACCCCTACAACGGGTCAATTGTACCAATAATATATGAGGCAATAAAAGTAGTTACGTTTATCTAATCATCACCTTTATTGGTATTCTGTACTCTTCATCTCCTACAATCATCAGTATTTATTAAACTTGCACCGTTAAATTCAAATTTAAGGATAATTCATTTAAAACTAAAATTTTCGTCACATTCGTGGCATCACCTTCGTGGTGTTTTAAACACGAAGGTGATTTTAGGCCACGAAAGTGATTTCTCGCTTTGGTTTATTTTAAAATATAGTGACTGGTGTTTATGTTTTTACAATATTTTAATAACTAATAAATTATACGTGGTAAGTAGAGATCAGTACATCAATAAATAAATAAGGGCCTCGTATTTTTGTTGTCTGTCTGTATGACTGTATGTATGTCTGTACATATATGTGACTGTGTTTCTGTTTGTAAGATAAATTTAATCTGAAGTTTGAGTTAAAAGTTGTACAACAAAAATACGAGGCCCTCTGGCCTAAATAAAAAATATATTTTTGTTGAGGGACTGATAATCAGTTAGAGTTCTTTTTATTGAGGTACTGATAATCCGTTTTTTGCTTCTTTAGCATTTCAGAATGCCACCAGTGTCACCCTTAAAACCAATTGCGTAGAATCTTGTAACTTAGTAGGTGACGTAATCGGTAAAATTTTATCTTGTACTAGCTTCCCGCCCGCGGCTTCGCCCACGTGGAATTTTGTCTGTCACAGAAAAACAATATCGCGCGCGTATTTGCTCAACGTTTAGACCTACCCTGGACTACGACAAACATTTTAAAACCAAAATCAGCTCAATCGGCCCAGCCGTTCTCGAGTTTTAATCAGACTAACGAACATCAATTCATTTTTATTTATATAGATTTAAGTAGGTACCTATTTATATTATGTTATTGCTATTTATCTATGAAAATAAGACAAAATATATGTTTTATAAACACTTAAGAGTCATATACAGTTGTAAAGTTTGAAAAAAATATTGCTGTGAAGTACAGAATCACTTTCGTGGCATCAAAAAATTCAAAACGTTAAAACTTCCAAACGAGACTCACTATTTGACTGATTTACTGAGAATACAATCTTCACATCAAGCGCTACAATTTTTGTTTACAAAAAGTTGAAATAAGTTAGAAATGAAATTCGCCACGAAGGTGACGATGAGAACCGTGGCGATGAGAAATACCCTTATCCTTTCTATGCTGTGGAAGCATCAGAATAATATGATTTATCTATTCCATTTCCCGATTACTCACTGTTCCAACAACTGCGTAAAGGAGAAACTTAATGAGGCAAAGCAGTATGCGACTACTTATAATGGCTAGGTTTTGAACTCCAAATAAAAAAAAAATGCATTTCTCGAAATAGTCCTAAGACTTACCGTTTTTTATGGACGGGATGGACTTACCTGAAAAAAGAGAAAGAGGTCAATAATAAAACGAAATTGTACAAGAAACTGTTGTTGTAAAATAGATGCAGCAAATATTTTGAATTGTTGGATTTTGTTACAGACTAATAATAAAAGAACTGGACAATATTTTCAAAGAAAAAAACAATTTGCTAGATTCAATGGAACCTAATTTGAAACACTTTCAATGATTTATTTCACTTTACCTAGAATTCTGAGTTGCCCCAAGCGAGCTCGCAAAAAGCCTCTGATACATTCTCATTTCACCCACTAATCCCCAGGGGTACTGTATATTAACCCCAGTACCAGCAAGGCCGACTGTCTCTAAGCCTAACATATTTCGCTGGAAACTGAACGCTGAAAGAATAAGAGCGCTTTCACATTTAGGCGACTTTAGCAGCGCGACAAACGCGCAACAAACGCACTGCCTATAATTTCATACTATATGCACAAATATGACAGCGGATGCCTGCCTTTACATTATAAAAACGCCGCTCCGCGCTGCTGTCGCCCTAGTGTGAAAGCGGCCTAATGGCCCTTTCTTACTGCAATAAAGTTTTGCAAGATCCTGCATTACTAGATTCTACAAATCTGTACTTATCAGTATACCGTTTTGTGCAGTAAAAAAATACAGGCAGTCGTTAGTGAAATCACGTCTATTAAACAATACCTACGTGTAATTAAATGGGATCTTGTTTTTACTGGTCCAGTTTAATCATCATCATCGTCATTTCAGCCACAGGACGTCCACTGCTGAACATAGGTCTGCCCCAATGATTTCCACATCGCCCGATTGGTAGCGGCCGTTTAGTGCCAAAAGCAAATTAAAAATTGAACCAACTTTTGCGGGATCCTGAAAACGGGATGTTCGTGTGAATGTTAGTATTAATTAAAACACGTATAAATCATGCAAAAAACGGTCACCGTAGGAAAGAGCCCTAAGCCATATTTCGCTGAAAACTGAACGCCGAAGGAATTACGAACTGAAAATCTTTATTGAACCAACTACTTACTATTCGAATAGTGGCATATCTGTTTCAGCAGAATATAAAGTGAGATGTGGAATTTCAGACGTTATGTGGTTGCCGAGAAGTTTGCAAGAACATGTGATATTCATAATCGTTAGTATATTACCCAGGTGGTGCGTGTTTTGAATATAAAGTGCGCTAAACCAAATTAACTGA
The DNA here is from genome assembly GCF_004193835.3 of Ostrinia furnacalis. Lineage (NCBI taxonomy): Eukaryota > Metazoa > Arthropoda > Insecta > Lepidoptera > Crambidae > Ostrinia > Ostrinia furnacalis. Next base: position 66,967 of record NW_021133048.1, read on the forward strand.
TGAATACATTATCGTAAAGACCTAATAATAAGCAGATTTTAGTAATTTGTGAACAAATATCTCAGTACCTTAGTGAAGTTTCATATATTTGCGAAAATTAGAGATTTTCTATTTTCGATTTGATCTTTGAAACTGCCTGCTAAACCCAAATAAATGTCTTTTTTTAATATTTTACAGTACCATTTTTAAAATTTTTGGGTTTATATAATCTTGAGAGAAATAAGACAAACACCGGCCAAAATACACGCAAACGAAGCTACATGAAAACCTAACCGATGTATTTATTTGTATCTCCATGCCAAGCGCTCTCAAGTACTCGTACTTCACTTTATATCTTAAAATGGTACTGAAAGTCGACAAATACAAACCTAAAAATTTCAGCACATTTAGCCTGTTCACACACTTCGAACACATTCGACGCCGAAACCCGACGGCTATCGACCGGTTACGTAACGGCTGCACACTACACATCCGTGGGTGAGCTTTCGCGGTCGTTGCATTTGTATTGAAAATCCTCAATCTTGACGTTGAAGCTGCTTTTGTCACAAAATCAAAAAACCTAAAATCATTTATTTCAGTCCACCTTTTTTATAAAATACAGTTTTACCCCCTTATTAATAAAAGTTAAACCTTAGTTGAACTCTGGCTTAAATTGTCATTTAGTAAGGAAATGTCAATTTAATCCAAGGTTCATCCTAGGTGTAACTTTTTATTTAGGTTAGGGTATTTGCCCGAAGCTAGTTTTGTTTAAGCCTCCGTGCATCTGTTGAAATGCTCACTTTTTTGATTTTTTCATAGAAGTTACGTCACGCAGCATTTCTACTCAATGTACACACGACAGCACATTCTGATGGGTAACCTGTTACCCATTTTTGTTGCAAACTCGTCCCTATTACCTACAACTGCACAAGAACCCACAGTGGTTACGTTGACTCGTCTGTACTTAGGTACACTATCGTTATTATTTGGGTATGAAAAAAAAATGAAAAAATACTAATAGAGTTTCCAGTATCTGTCTGACAAAAAAAAATGTCATCTAGCTGAACAATCATCATGATAGACACGGTGGCTATCGACCGGTTACGTAACGGCTGCACACTGCACATCGTGCAGATTTCCGCGGGCGTAACATTTGCATTGAAATTGTAGAAGCAGCAAGATTGTTCTCAATCACGACGTTGAAGTGTGAAGCGACCTTTAATTTGTACGGAGCTAGTTTTGTTTGAGCTTCAGTGCAACAGCCAGTTCAAATATTATTACTTGTCTTATGAGACTAATATGAAAATGTTTTTGATTTCTGTGCGGAATCATGGCAGTTGATCTAGCTTCACGTCCGTATTCACAAACAATGCTTGCTTAAGTGAAGCAGCAAATTGAACGCACAGCGTTAAAGCTTTGTGATTGGTTCGTGTGTCACTTTGTGCGTCCACGTGCACTATGAGATCTCATAGTAATGTTTGTGAATACGGGCGTTAGTTTGTGAGAATGTTTTTTTAAATATCAATCTGCTATATCGCAAGTAAAGTTAAATCTAAATCTTGAATTAATCTATTACTAATCTATACTTAATATTATAAAGCTGAAGAGTTTGTTTGTTTGTTTGTTTGTTTGTTTGTTTGTTTGTTTGTTTGTTTGTTTGGTTGAACGCGCTAATCTCAGGAACTACTGGACCGATTTGAAAAATTCTTTTTGTGTTGGATAGCCCGTTAGTTCCTGAAGGCTTTAGGCTATATATCATCACGCTACGACCAATAGGAGCGGAGCACCAATGAAGAATGTTTCAAATCAGTGATTTTTTTCCTTTTGAGAGCTTACGCTGCGTAAACGGTTAAAGTTTCGCAAAAATCATGTATGACAGGATTGTTCCCCTTTAAAAGTTCTAAAAAAAAGTCCGCGATAGCATATGTCTATCTTTTAAGGTTGGCTCTTAGTAACCTTTTTTATGCAAAAAAAATCTGTTTTAAGTTAATGCATTATTTACGGAGGTTTTTTCATAAACATGATATTAATCCTTATCCAAATAAATAAGTTATTCATCACAAGTATTTAATTTTAAACATACTTGCCCTTTACACCATTCGATTTCATTAAATATCTTAGGAGATATCGCAGTTTTAAAACATCATCGCAGCAAAATAATGATCAAGTACTGCGCGCGCCACTGATGGATCAATGCACAGCCTAAACCGCTGATCGTAGAGACCTGAAACTTTGACGGTGTGTTCTTTGTATGACGTAAGCATCTGATAAGAAAGGATTTTCCAAAATTCTACCCCTAAGGAGGTAAAAAGGGGGGGCGAAGTTTGTATGGGATAACGAGATTCCTTCGTCCAATCTACTTCAAATTTCGCATAAGCATTCTATAACAGAATTAATGGAAGATGTGTTTCGTATTTTAGTGAAATGCACCCCCTAACTATGTTAAAAAGGGGTAGAAAGTTATTTTAGAGGTGATTTGCTTCAAAGTTGATATTATTAATTACTCATTAGTGCATTTTTTTACAATCATGTCATGTTAAAGACTATCATACTCTAGGGGCCTCCACTTAACCTCGGAGTGGGTGCCCGCTGCGTGCGCTCGCCTAACAATTATTCATAGTAATGCATGACGGTCATGCCGCGGGCACCTGCTTGCGCTGTAGGGCCTGTAGGTAGGTATACATAAACTCATTTTCGCGCGAGAGTTTTGGCGGAGGCCCTTGAGGTAGTGGGAATAGTCTTGAGGAAAAGCTTCTTCTCCCACGGCCAGTGGCATGCTAGGCTAGAAGCTTGGTGATTCTAGCTCCCGTAGGAAAATAAAATAAAAAGTTTACCAATAATACTGCGGTAGGTGTAGTTTTCGATTTCGTTGTAAAAAGATAATACCACCGAGTAACTTTCACCGGATAAACCTTTAAAATTATTAAAAACGCCTACCCAAAGTCATTATTCCACGCGGACGAAGTCGCGGGCACAGCTAGTATAATATTATAAAGCTGAAGAGTTTGTTTCTTTGTTTGTTTACTTGAACGCGCTAATCTCAAGAACAACCGGTCCGATTTGAAAAATTGTTTCAGTGTTAGATAGCCTATTTATCGAGGAAGGCTATAGGCTTTATACCATCACGCTACGAGTAATAGGTGCAGAGCAAAATGATTTTCACGCCTACGAAGTCGCGGGCACTGCTAGTGTTATTCATATTAGGTAAGGACCAAAGTAAAAGTTAAGGCGAATAATTCTCTATAGTACTTTTTTATGTATGATTTATTAATGTATGTACCATCATACATTTCCCACAGCTCGGGAGACATAATTTACAACAAATATTATTATCATGATAAAATTGATTGAGGTCACGTCAATTGTAGGTATACCCACTGATTGTCACGAATGCGAATTTATAGGTTTTAACAATAACATTTCTGTTCCTGGCACTGAAAATACAAGGCTCAATCATTATTTGACCTTTTTCCACCTCTTTTCTCGTCATTATCTATCACTCACGCATGAGTATAAGGTACGGTACTGTTGTCCTTTGTTATAAGTATTACCTACGTATATCCCTTCTATGGTCTGTGGGTATATCCATGTGATCCATGGCTCAATATAGAGGTTGTTGTTGATTGCCCTGCTAACCTAAATGTAAATTGTAATCAACTTCACAAACTTATCTAACCAATGTATTCGTATGTATTTTTTTTATGCATAACAAGGCAGTTATTTGACCACAATCGCACCTGATGTTAAGTGGGATGCGGTCTAGGATGGTACATATCTGCCCTGTAAGTGCCTATTCACTCTCGCCTTGAAAAGGCCCGGATTATAGTTTTCGGGAAAGACAGCAGCAGGCAACGAATTCCAGTCCCTAGCTGTTCGCATTAGCTTAAACAAGCTGCTATCGACCACCTCTTACAACTTGCACAATCGCGGATGAGCTTTTACGTGCTGCATTTGCATCGCAATTGTTGCAAGCGCAAGATCCCTATTCAAATGCTCCCCTATTTTAGGTCGATGGTTATTCTTCCTTTGTTTGCGATTATTGCCCCACCTGTATGACTATGTACATGTCTAGAAACTATGTAGCTGCTAATTAACCATCGATTATCATGAATGTATATTGGAACACATCTCCTCGTGAAAGGTAGGTATTTCAAATCTTCTAGAATGGAGCGTAAAGGAGGAAGAGTTTGGCGCATAATATGAAAATCCACTCAAAAACTCGATTCAAAATAGGTAGGTATTAAAATTTCTTAGCAATTAGAGTCGCTTCTCAAACTAAAATAAATAACTTGAAAAAATCGAACTGCGTAAGGGGGGAATCGCACCCTCGATCGATCAAATCAATTAAAGGAATCGATTCAAAATAACTGTGAATGCGGTTGAATTTCGATATTTAGACTAAAAAGGTAGCAAAAGAACCTGTTCTTAAATGTAGATTTACTCGAGTGTCGTTTCATGAAACGAGCCTTAAGACTTTCTGAAGCGCCGACACATTCAGCACAAACGGCTTATTGCAGACAGAGAGGCTTGTTAGTTTTATTCTCAGTGCGGAATACCTAATGAAACCTCTCGGGCCCTTAGTTTATTCGGCCAATTCGTTACACAAAGCGTGAACCATCCATTTCATAGTGCGGGTCGCACAATTCATGTTGCTAAGCAGAGGCTGTGGCCTATTGGCCGTGCACATTAAGGTAATTGCGTGTTTGCAAATGAATTCACTCCCTATTTGCATAGCCATTAGAGACAGTCTCAGGCAACATAATTGTATCAGCATTCCGATAGTAATCAGGGAAGAGCTCAACAAACTCAAACGCTTTCAAATTGGCCGTTAAGGTAATTATAAAAACGTTTGATAAAAAGCTCTTTAAATATTTACGTCACATACCCAAGAGGTAACTAAAATGTAACTCAATTTTCCGAGCAAACGTATTCCAGAGCAACATTTTTTCCGCAGAACTTTTAGAGGAACATTTTTTTGCCGGCGCTACAAAAAATTGCAACTTCCTTCGCTGCTCGGAAACAATCACAAGTATTTCGCCACGGACCGGCGTCGGATGCTTAGTTCGGTCACGGTAATACTATCTATACAGTATTCCAACTCGGCCATATTTTTGAAATAAATGTCAACAGTCGCGCGGTACGTCACAGTATGACAACATGCGATAGGGCTAGAGATGGGTAGTGGGTTAAAACCCATTTCACCCGATTGGGTTAAAACTGGGTGATTTGGGTAAAAACCCGGTTTTTACCCATTATCACCCATTCTGGTGGGTGAAAACAAAAATAGCGTTTTTTAAAGTGAGAAGTGGTATTTGTTGCTAAGGGGGCGTTCTAGTGTTACGTAATGCAATCTGGGGGGAGAGGAGGTCTTGAAAAACGTTACAATGGCGGAAGGGCGGTTCGATTTCAAGTTTTTAAGCAGAAGTACTTTGTAGTTGGTGTTGTTATTTGTAACTTTATACCGTATTGTCATCAAAGAGAGAGTTTGGATCCCCCCCCCCAGTTTTGTGATTGTATTTTTTTATTTAGTTAGACAAACAAAATACTTTGTGAATGGAATAGGTTAAAAATGTGTGTTGTTTTGTGATTAGTAAATTTAATTTATTTAAAACTACGTAAATAATTTTGAAACTTTAATAATCATAATGATCTGTTACGTAAATTTCGGGCGAGCGAAGTCGTGGGCAAAAGCTGGTTTAATACAATATAATTTTCATTTCAAATCAAACTGACTGAAAATGACAATTTGACCGTAAATGACGGTCACTCAAATTCAATCAGTTTTGTCATTTTTAACACTTGGCCACCGACGTCCATTCGGCACATTCGCGACACCCCCGACTTTTGCATACCGAGCGCATACCGAGATTTGAATTTCGAAAGAAAGTTCTCGTTTCGTCTGTTTATATGAAGTTACAATACTGTATGATATTATTACCGTGGTTCGGTGGACTTCTTCCTTTTTTTAATTACTGCAGAATGGCAAGATTAAACACTACCCGTAAGTTTGGCGTCCACATTAAAGAAAGCAGGAAATGTTGACATCAATAAAGTTAATTTGACCGTGAACATGAACATAAGAAATACCTGTAACCTGTAACTTTTACAGCAACCCGTTTACGAGATGAGCTTTTTGATAATGCTTTCTGTATTTCAAAATTACGGTTATACTTAGTGTAAAGGGAAAATCTTGGCAGGGACATCACGTTTTATGTCAACGGTATGTACATTACACGTTTATGTTTATCAGAGATCCGCTCCACCTCTTATTCGCTCTCATTTATGGATATTGCTTTTTAGCTGGAAAGCAGCTCGGTTAGCTCGACGACGATTTTGTAGACGAGTTTTACGAGTGAAAATAACAAACAATGCGGGCTGTTTACATGGAAAAACTGGCAAACGAAACGAGCGGTTGTGTCCAGAATGCTGTTTTTACTCATCAGTAATTTGAACTCTGTGTCTAATAAGATAGGGCTACTATGATGGTTGTGTTCAAAGGGAAACGGTACATAAACTCGAAATCGATGTTGTCGGGAGCGTTATAAAGTCGGTTTATGTATGACTAACATGACCATATTTTATTTTATTTTATTTTTCTTTATTCTTCTTTATTCAGAAAAACACAGCTCTTTATAATAATAATACAAACAGGTATTTTTGTTCTTACAGCCAATAATGGATTCTATATATTATTACAATCTCGTAAAAAACAGTCAAAGGGGCAAAAAAAAGAAACATAGGCTTGCATGCAGGTTGTGTGTGTGTATGTGTGTTTATTACATGGTTTCCATACAGGACAGTACATGCAGATTTAAGGGTGTGATATGAACCATATGTAGTAATAGCATAGACCTTATAGTAATGGCTTTCGGTTCAAAGTTAAGTTAATAGAAAAAACATGGTTAGAAAAAATGCACTAACTGTTACGTCTAGCATGGTATTCAAAATAACTCTGCCTTGCCTTTGTTTACATTATATAAAATGAATGTTACAATGTTAGATGCTAAGGCAGCTAAACTATGTATACCTATGATAATATTAATATTAGGTAACGTATAATTAAGGACAGTCTCAAACTATCCTTTAAAATCCGGACGTGTTGCTACGTTATTTATGATGTGAGATGACGGAGTTACCCAGTTAATGTCCGTACTATACGTAATCGTAACTGTTAAATGTTCTGGAACCGTGTCTATGCCTAAACGAATTGGCACAAGAGAAACATAAACATAGAAAATGACTACATTATATGATTTTAACCTATGTATTTTTTTTTTCATAAACATTTTATACCACTTTCCAATTGCTTTTGTCATAATAAATGCAAAATGAACAAACGTTGGAAACTTTTTGGCTAATGTGTTAACAAAATTCTTCATGTACCTACATGAAATATAAGAGCAGTATGGTTCTTTCATTAAATAAATAAATAAATAAAAGACCCTAGCAATAAATACTGTTATTATTGATCTTATTGGAGATATTCTTACGTAACAATCAAAACTACGATAGGTATCTAATCTATTTATTTGTTGGCTAAAAATAATTCTGGCAACGTGGGTTGGCTTTCTACAAAACCAAATTCAAAGTCCCACGTACATAAGGAAGTGAATACGTTTCTACGAATTGTGTTTTCCGTTGAAAATTAATTAAAGTATGAGCAACAAAGCCTACACACACAGGCCATATAGCTCCTTTTCATTTCCTCGTTTCGTTCTCATCTAGGTTTGCATTTTTCTTGAGACTCCCAAATGAAGGCGACATCGCACTGAAAAGCAATATAAACGTATTCCGCTTTCGTTTTAATTTGAATTCTTAAGTATAACAGTACCTCTAGCACGAAAAACTTAAGTTTGAATCGTTGTGTTTTTAAATTGCCATCAAAAGTTACGGCTGGGTTGAACCATCTTACTTTGAATTTAACAAACGTCAAAAAGCTGTCAAACTCCATTCAAAAGGCATCGGTTAATGTTATTGTTACGGTTAAAATGATGTGCAACTCAGCCTTAGTGTGAAAACTTAAACAGCGTCCCTGTGAACGCGACGTAAAGGGAACTTAGTATAAGAAATGGTAGCACGAAACTATTTTTTATAATCGAGATCGTCACGTTATCGTTGAATTCAAGGGTTGGGTATCGAATTTTGTCGAATACACAAACGATTTCAAGACGACTGCTTTTGTGCTAGAGGTATAGGGCTGCCTTGGGATTTCGCGATAATCGAGCACATTTTATTGTGAATCGAGTTCATCCAGACTTATATTTTAATATTCTCTCCTGGCTACGCGGAGTAAAGTGAGCAGTCCACTGAATTTAGATCACAATATTTTCATGCAGATTCTACATTGTAGGTTCAAAATGTGTCAAGGAAAGTAAGGGAAGAAGACGGTTATATTAAAATTAGGTATACCAGTGCAGTGATTGGTAGGTATGTTATACTCGTACATTTATCTATAGTTCTTGCAACTCACGAAGGCGAGTGAGCTTTACTTGTGTGTGTACGTGTACATGCACATATCTGACACAACGACACGGTTAGATAAATCAAATAATTATACTGTGATAACGATAGTGTCTATCAAAACTTTTGGAAAACGAACAGCAGCGAGCCACCACCCATGTAAAGCTCACTACATTTTGCAAATGTACTTATTATAAGTGCTTTTAGGTAAAAATAATAGTCAGCCACTGTAAGTACTTACTAATAATCTGTTCTGTGAATTAACGAAGTAATTTCTATTTAATCAAAGAGTGATCCGAAAACACATTTTCCTAAAAATGTCTGCTAAAATGGAAATTAAAAACCTTTCCTAGAATAGATGGAAACGGAACACCTTGTAGGGTATGTAGGTCTGCATATTGTAATAGTGTTGTTTGCCTTTGATCTTTTTATATTTGGGGGTGGGTTAGTCCCAATGGGCATCTTGGGACAATGCAAACACGACCCTCGGCTCGTATAAACATGGCTTATTAAATAAAGTGGAGATAAAAAAATCTGAACTAGACATACTTTGAATAATAATGGGAATCAATCGTAATCTCCTACGCCTTTCTTTACAAGAAGTAAAGAATACGCGTTTTGTTATAAGAACAATATAAGACAAAGATTATAATTTTGAAGAAGCTGTTTATTTACTTGGCTATACAAATTTTAATATTAGGTACTATTAATTGTTAAAGTACAAACAACACTACAGACAAAGGCCGTGGCCTTTAGCTCACCTACGCAATTTATTAAATTCAGTGTTTCTTCTCGTCATCATGTTTACATTTCTTTTCATTAGAAGAAAAACATGTTTGATATTATCTTTTCATAATAAGTTGAGTTAAGGACGAGACTACATCTAATAAATAAAATTCTCGTGTCACAGTGTTTGTTTGTAACAAAACTCCTCCGGCTTGACCGATTCTTTGAATATTCAGTAGGTCTGAGAATAGGACTTAAAATTGTTCATACCCCTAGCTCAAGGGGTTTTCACGCGTACGAAGCCACGGGCACAACTAGTATTTTACGTAACTTTATTTGCCTAGTTGTGAAGGTTCAACATCTGTCCAACGTCATGTAAATTATCCAACTTTCCCTTCAGCAGGCGAGGCGTGGAATGCAAGACATTTGAATTTATACGCAGTTTCTTCTCAAACTCTAGAACTTATACGTAGTTGGAATCCTAACAATTGTATTATACATAATTAACTTTTAAAAAAAAATAAAACCGACTTCAAATGCGTGAACACAAAAAAAACTAAAAATTAAAATATTGCGTATAAAAAAGTTCATCCCCAATTTTCCACCCTTGGGGGTGAAATATTTTCTTCAAATACGCATGAAACCACCCTTTTGATAATACCTATTCAACAAAAAAATAATCGTTCAAATTGATTTATAATCGGCGGAGATATTGCGTATAAAAAAGTTCATCCCCAATTTTCCACCCTTGGGGGTTGTTTTTTCTATTATTAAATTTAAATGGGACCACCCTTGAGGTATTACATATACGCCGAAAAAAGATTTGTTCAAATCGGTTCATAATTGGCGGAGTTATCGCGTAACAAACATAGAAAAAAAAAACATACGGGTCGAATTGAGAACCTCCTCCTTTTTTGAAGTCGGTTGAAAACCACAACTTTGCACATAATTTTAATTTTTACTTTTACAGAAACATGATCGTAACTTTTTTCCTCTATCGCGTGAGAATAGCTGCTTGATTGCTAATTTATAGTTACAATTTATCATTTAGATATATTATGGCCTAATTGTAATTTTGAATTACACTCTAAATATATCAGTAGCCCTGCTAGTTGCAAGTGTGTAGATAAGTAAGGGCCTAAAGACACTCGATTAAATTGCTGATAAAACGTTGAAAACACTGCGTGCGATAGAAAACACTCAGCACTATTGGTGTCTTTACATATCGGTCATCGATTATATGACAAAATGGACTAGCCCACTGCCCTTTCAACTTTGTTAATCCTCTATCAATTATTAAATGTATGTGAAATAGGCTTTTTAGGATTTAACTTTTCTCGTTGATACTCGTATGTGTGTTCAATAAACAGTTGACTAAAACTTAGATCTTGATAATTTTCAGATACTTACCAGTAATTGCTTTCTGAAGATCTTCCGAAAAGCATTATCAACTAAAGAAATATGATTCTATCTCTAATCCTTTATAAGGCTTCGCAGTCAATTTTAGTGCTTGAAAAATTGAGATTGAAGTTTTTTATTCAAAAATTGCCTTTTCGTGTTTCCATCAGGCCTCACATAAATTCCATTCTATTGTGAACCAAAAAAGTAACTTGATACTCGCCTACTTTAAATATTTTGAATAACAATACACGAGTAAGTACACATAGCCTCCTTTGTGTGAGATAGATTTTATCTTTCCAACTTTGTTGAAAGGCGCAATTTTCTGAAATTTCGTACCCAGCCCTTGTAGCAGCGAAAAATGAACGTCATAAGTTTTCATTTACGATAGTGAGGCAGGAAGCAATCGACTGAAAGAAACAATTTCAAAGTCTATTACGGCTCCAGTCTTTTAGCTGTAGTAGAAACTTTCAGTTGAAAAGATTGTATCACCCTCTTTGTAAACCACTCATTGACAACAATTTGTAATTTAATTAGGTCCTAATTAGGAATTTCCGTAGATTTTCAAAACAATTATTATAACAATCTATAGTAGGTAATATTAGGTAGCTTTCTAAATTTTATATTTATATTCATTTTCGTATCATATTTTGCACAGTTGAGACATTATTAAAGTAACTTTTTTTTAAAACTTGAATGCAAAAATCAAGTTTGCAAGAAAAATCGGGAAAATTTTATAACTTGAAAACAACGCCACCTATTGCCAGCCTCCGTGAACAGACGGTCCGCCGTAGCCTCTGCTACGAGACTACGAAGGAAAACGCACCCCAAGCGCTACTGAAAACCATTTCACATGCCGTCTCTAAGTACTTCATGCTACGAACAGACAACAGATGGCGTTGATCGAGGCTGCTTGAAAAGCAGTCCTGAAAAGGGTAAAATGAAAATTATAGAGGGCGCTTGGGAAAATATGGTCAGTCTAATTTAAATCAGTTGAGCAGTCTCAAATTCCACGCTGTTAACAAAATATTATTACAACAATCAGGAATACACGCTTATAAAAACTTATCAAACTTAGTATAAATCGTATCGTATACTCGTGCAAGCGACTTTGCTATCGCTACACGTTCGCTCGTTCCTATTTATATTTACTCCAATATGATGCCAAATAATATAACATAATATTATCTCTAGATTTTTTATGACAGCCAGATATTAATTTTAGCAAATTCTTCTTGATTATTCTATGCTCCATTTGCGTAGGCTAACGGCTGGATGTACGTGCGTCAGTCAAATGTGAATAATATAATGAGAGAAATGTATGGAAATAAAGAATTTTGATGAGTATTTATGGCATAATATTATTTATGTAGTACTATGTTATAAGATTTTGCTTGCTTCGTAGAGCAAATTTATTTATGCTTTTTTAAATTACTACGACTACTTTTAATTTAAACCTAACAGTTTGGCAGCTAACTTATTTTTAGCATATATTCGTAGTGTGTTAATTGTAGTAATTAAAGTTTTAAATTAAATGTTTATGTTTAAAAGACGATAACCTTTAATTTGACAGTGTAGTTTTAAGAACAGCCTTTTGAAACTTTCTCTATCTCTACATAGCGTTAATAAAATTGAATACATTGTCCTGTGACCACAATCATTCTAAATGCCAAGAGCCTAGATATAACAATAAAATTTCTTGTCATATAATACACCTAGTAGTTATTTTGTCCCTGAGTCATATCACTCTTCACAAATTTCCTTGTCTGCCGGTTATGCGCACCATAACTCGGGACTATATCGACAAAGTAACTTTTATAGTCAACTGATAGCCGTAAACAGCCTTTGCAGGGTTAAGAGTGCTCTCAAGGTTATTGTAGTGATCCGTGAACCCTTCTGGGGACATAAGTTAACCCTAAAATGCTGAAGGTTGCTTTAGAGGCTTTAGAGGGTGTACCGCAATTTCCTATAGCGCGACGAGTGCACTTTTTATGGGTGCGTGATCAGTGTGGAAGATTACATGTTAGATAAATGATTCGGTGTTAGATAATTTCCGTTTATTTTTTTCAAGACTTGGTACCATGTGCGTTACCTTTTTGGGTTCAATTCTCTTAAATGATTTAGAAGTTAGTTATAAAGATAATTGGGCCTGGAGTAAAAATAGGGAAGTATTTATCCCGATTACAGAAGGACACGTACCTACAACAATATTAGAATTATATTTTAATCATAGTTTAGAAAGACAATGTTTAAACTGCTGCTAAATATAATAAAGGAAACAAGCTTATTACGACCAGAACAATGTTGCCAACACAGGATATTGAATGGTTCGTGGGAAGTAGTTACTCATTTTCCTTACAGCTACCGGTATTGCTAATTAGTTATTCTCTAAAGGCACGTAGATACATACATTAGATATACACTTTGTTAGAATTAGGAAACCCTTTAATTGCCTTTGGCCCTTGTGGATCTTTTGAACAAACAAAGTAATTACAAAGATTAATCCTCGCGTACATCCCCACATCACATCAAATTAAATATTCGTTACCGTGTGTAGCCTTTTGAGGAAACTTGCGGTCCCTGAATCACTATGAAAGTGAACGAAACAGAATCCAGGGTCTGTAAGAAATACGTCCGCAAAAGTTGTTAACAAAGAGTGCCAAAATACAGAGGGAAGTTAAATTAAAAGCCGGGGCGACACGTCAAACGAGTTTGAACTTTAAGCATAAATACCCACTGCGCTTACAGTTCGGTTCACCTTTGACAGAGATTAAAGTCAGTTACGGAAACAAAATAACACTAGGTAATATTCATTGTATAATTACTTTGTGTTTCATTTCATTTCGCCTTTTGTATTTGGCCGTGGCATAACTTTTGTACACATACGGGAGAATTCGCTGAACCAGACCTTTTTAAAAGTTTGAAATTTAGAAATATAATATCAATAATGAAACATGATAGTGATAGCCTTTAGAAACTCAGAAACATCGTCAGAGAGCCTCAGAACATTCAGTATTTTTATAGTTCGTCCAGACGCAATCACTGTGATAGTTTGCGTCACATATTTTTATCACGCCATTTATTAGTATTACGAGCACGTGATATAAAAATAAGTGGACATTAATAATGTAAATAATATAAATTCCATCATTAGGTTTATAGCGATGGACAAACGATTTCAGTGAAACGATCTTTCAAACATAATGTTTTATGGTTATGTGAATTATTTAAGGGCTAGCAACGTTTTATTAAAGGACTGGCGGCGACATTATGAATTTTATTGGAATAGTCGTATTACGGATCTTTAGTTGAATATTACAAAAGTACGTAAAATATTTTTAAAGTTCTTTCTTGGCAATGTAGAGTCACATCAGGCAGACAATTCATGTTTCTTGCAAAATTAGATTATAAGACGCCATAGTTTTTAGATAGATGTACCTACCACTGTCTGTATTATTTTATTTTATTAGGTACCTACCTACAACTGTCCGTATTATTTTATTTTATTTATATAAGGATAGTACACAGCACAATTATAGAGGTACATCTCTTCCATGCAATTGATGTGAGTTTGGACTTGGATTTACTATAATTACTCAATTTAAAAAGCTCATCACACTCCAGATATTAATTAATGATCTCTAGACTTTTAGGCATACCTACTTATCGCCTTAGTTTAGGCTAACAGCTGTTCCATTTTTACGAGTCCTCAATTAATTTGAAAGTCGCGGCCAAAGTTTGGAGGAACATAAAATTCGTATAACATAAGTCACTCCGCAGACAGGTTCCATAATAAATTGGTTCGAGCCTGAATCGAAGTTCCACATCGACTTCCATCAAAGTTTTCACAGGGGAAGCCGTCCTACTTTCTTCTCAGGTACCCTTTTGACTTGGAACGTATGTGATTTTCCTATACATACCACAAGTCTGAAGGTGTTGAAATGAAATCCAAACCTTGTGATAAAAGTTGAATTTTAGCTGATAATCTCTTTGGCATGCTGCCACAAAGACAAATACGCGGTTAACGATATTTCATAGGTGCACAATGCTTATTTAGCAACACTAGTGTAAACAAAATTAAAAATTAGTGTAATGAAATTAAAATGAAAACCTTTTTGCAGCTGGTTACTTAGATAATGAGAACAAATCCAGTACTCGTATATTCACGTACATACCTATTGCTAATTTAAAAGTTATGTTAAGTAATGAACAATGTGGGATATAAGTACTTGTATTATGCGTAACAAATGTCATAATAACGCTAAAAGTTAGAAAACCTATTAATTTTATAGACGAATGTTTCTTACTCGGATTACTTTCAAAACATTTCTTCAGGGTTATTCGATTTTATAAACAAAACTTATCGTATAAATCGATATCACGTGAGTATCTGATTATAATTTCACCAATGATAGAACTTACGCAGGTTTAATAGATCTTTTGTTTCTTTAGAATATTTCCTATTTTGTTCTTATAGAACAAAGCTCAGAAAATATATTTTAAAACTTGATTATGATTTGAATTGAAAAGGCAAAATCTTTGGTAGTAAAGTCATGATCAAAATAAAGATTTGATTAGCTACCTTTATGGTAGTAGAAGTAGAAACTCCTACAAACAATTACTTACATTTTAACCGACTTCAAAAAAGGAGGAGGTCCTCAAATTAAAGTATGTATACTTCAAAAACCTCTTTATAAGAAAATTTATTTCCACATGATGTGTCAGTAAGAAGTGTATGCTTTATTGGGTGCCCTAACACAGATCGCCGCTCATCCACAGATGTCTAGCTCAGAGCCGGATGAACGCGTAAGCATTCTTCCGTGAATGCCCCGGCGCCTTAGCCTTGTAATTACGTTTGCCTTTGTGCTTGTACACAAGCGATTCCATGTTAATAATGGATGTTATGTAGTTAGAAACGGCTACGGAAGTTCTTGGTGTGAACGCAAAGCGTGTATAAGATTGGACGGACGTCATCCGTATGAATGAGATTTGAATTTAATTAATTTTATTCATGTAGGTCAGACTAATGGCATAATTATTATGTCAGTTATTTTGCAATCAAGAGCTAAACATTAAAATAAGCATTTAAAGAATATTGCTCCTATAAGGACTCAGGTTTCTAACGTTATTTACAGTCGACTAAAATGTATAACGTTAATACCACTTACATAATAGTTTGATGTAAATTGTAAACAAACTTCAAAATAATTACAATAAATACGCACCAAAGGCACGATCGCTAATCAATCACTAATTACCATTTCATGATTTTCACAAACAAAATATAACCCAAACAATTTATCATCGAACTACAAATTACCAGATGTTGTAACCATTGACAAACTTGTAAACTCGATAAATAATTTGTGGCGAAGTTATCCACTTAGCGGGAGTTCCCGATTCGGAAACATACTTAAAACGGGTCTGAATTGAATGCCGACCGGTATCCTTCCGTTTGGCCAAATTACTTTTCGCCAAATTTCACTTCGCAAACAACTTATCGCCAAAGTTTCATTTCCCAAATAAACTTTTAGCAACTGTACTTTTCGCAACTAATTCATTTGGTCAAATTAACATTTGGCCAAATTTTACTTGGCAAATGTTTATATAGCAAATGTTTTATTTTGCCAAATATTATATCCCAAATAATTTGCTTGGTCAAATTGACACTTCACATACTTACGAGTACCCACCGTTACCCACAAATCAAAGCATAAGGCACATGGTCATGGTTTTCACAATAATTTTATGTAAAACAGAGAGATTGCAGAAAATAGTATGGTTGCAAAAAGTAGGTATTGTAGAAAATAGTGGGTTAGGTTAGGTTAGAACAGTGACCCTTAATGCGCGAAGGCGAGCGAAGCGTGCCGCGGCAGCGGCCGCCGAGCGCTAGAATCATCTCTATTGTTAATGAATCATTTGGAAATTTCGATAAAAAGAATGAAATATGAAAATTTATTTAGAAAAAATTTTATATTAACTACCCACTAAACAAAATAATAACCACAAGCTAATTTGTATTCCATTCTATGCACCAATCAAATTGTTTTGTAAATAGTTTATCGTGAAATATTTTTGCCAAATGAAACATTTGGCAAAACATACTTTGCCAAACAATAATTTGCTAAACAATAATATGCCAAAAACGACATTTGCGAATTAAAAGTTTGCAATAAGTTGTTTTGCCAAATGAGAATTTGCCAAATGAAAATTTGCGAAACGTTGTTTGCGATGTGATAATTTGGGAAACGTTTTTTGGCCAAACATTAGTAATCCATGCCGACCTAAATAAATCCTTGGTGGCAGTCGTAATCCTACGGCGCAAACAGCTGCGAATACGGTGAGGATGGAAATGAGAAAAAACGAGCAAAGCACGAAACGGAATTCGTTCGCGTCTCCATCAGCTTTTGAAGAAGATGGGACAAACATGGCGCTATTATCACAGATAGTTTACAAGCAAGAACACTGAGATTATATGGTGGACTTCTCTTCAAGTCTATTGAGCTAAAAGATACCAGTATTCTTCAACTTCTATGAACTTTGAAGAAGATAAAACAAACATGCCACTATTATTGCCGATAGCCATAGGTTACTGAGATATAAGCTCTATGGTGCTCTCCTTCTCTATTTAATAAGTGAAGTAAATAGCGTTCAGTATTCTGACAACAATTGTTTGATCTAAACTACAGTCATTACGGCAAATAAAAGAAGAAACTATTTTCAAATAAAAATAAGTATTTGAATATGGACCTGCTATTTCAGAACGGATCTTCAAAAATAATATCCATGGAGCAACTATAGAGAGCAAGAAAATTCAATTTTTCATCGCAAACAAATAGAAAGTTAAATTATGAGAGTCTCCGGCAACCTCGCGGTACTCGTAGTTTGTGAATCGTTTCTTTTGAAAGAGCATGTGATTTTTATTGTTACCAGTTATTTTCGAGTTGTTGTTTCTAAATATGATGATATCTTAGATTTTTTTTTTCCTTTAGGTGCGTTTCAGTTAACAAAAACGTGTGGGTTGGGAAAAATATGTTCGATAAGCCTATAAAATTTTCATGGCACTGCGCTTGCAAGAAAACTCCTCCAAAACGCTTAACCGATTCATGACATTTTGTGTGTACTATATTACATAGTTTTGAGAATAAAACGTACCTAAACTCTTTTACATACCCTTAGATGATAATGGTATTTCAGGCTCGAGAGTGTCTAGAAGAATATCTATAACAGCCAAAGATTGTCAGAAGTTTAAATAAGCACCTAAGCAAAATAGCCCTTCATATCTGTGCAATGCAAAGTTTGAGGCTGTTTGAGGCATAGGGTACAGACGTGACCTGACTCCGGCGATGAGTAGGATACGTGTAATCGCTGTATCCGAATACACGTCTACAGGATGTATGTATAGGTAGAGCAGTTTCAGGGTTGATATAGAATTCAGAGCGTACTTTTCCAACAACTAATGACACGAACTAATTCCACCAGCCCCTTCCATCATCGAGGAACCAGATGCAGGTTAGCGTACCATCCCTATATTGTTGACATTCCACTAGCTCGCACTAAGCGTTTCGATGACTCTTTTATAATGCGAACAGCTAGGGACTGGAATTCGTTGTCTGCTGCTGTCTTTCCCAAAGACTATAATCCGGGCCTTTTCAAGGCGAGAGTGAATAGGCACTTAAGAGGCAGATATGTACCATCCTAGACTGCATCCCACTTAACATCAGGTGCGATTGTGGTCAATACTGCCTTGTTATACATAAAAAAATTAAAAAAAAAACTTTTAGGCATAAGCAGCAAATAACCATATTCGATAAACACATACACTAGAGGAATTTGGAGAAACACCTTGTCTAAGCGTAAAACTATTTTACATCCGTTAAGTTTCTCAAATAATCTCTAAACTTTCTCGGGATCAGTTAAAGTTCAAAGAGAAATAATATGACAGCCAAGTTTAGTATCGATGCGAAACTTTCGGGTTGACCTGGACAACGGAACTTGGCCATTATAAGGTACTAAGTACGTATGTAGGTATGACACTGTATCATATTGTAACTTTAATAACATTTTGGTTTAGATCTAATAATAAGATTGACCTGAAATGTAAATTTATGTACGTGACTATGCAATATTGTTATATCTTAGTACTAGCTGACCCGGCGAACTTCGTACCGCCTTAGCGTAGAGATTTTCTTAATATTTTTTTCCGTAAGAACCATCCTTGGACTTCCATAAACATTTAAAAAAAAGAATTATCGAAATCGGTTCAGCCGTTCACACGTGATGCCGTGACAACGCGAAACGGGTTTCATTTTTATATATATAGATTAATGTATACTCGTAGTCGTACATGTCTATACGAATAGATTAACCTGGCCTAGTGATCGGACTTCAAAGCTTCGAATCCCGCTGCACTTGGGGCAAATGTTATCTTAACGTGATATAATATGCGAACCTCATTCTATGATCTGAGGTGCGAACTAATGTATATTATGTATGTCCTTTTTATACGAGGACTGCCATAGACTTTAAGTTTTCACGTTCCATCTACCTTATTTTGGCCCATTTTGTTCACAAATCGTCATAATTAAAGTCCATAAACTTTTACAAATACCTACCAACGGTTTCAGCGGCCAGTTGACGTTCTCGTCAAAGTATCGTATTCCACATATCAATGCGAAACTTTTGGGGCAACTTGAACAAATTTACTTGTCCATTACGAGAGGTCGCCAGCTGCCCCAAATAGGTGAACTGTGCATGCCGTTGTAGGTATCATTTTGAAGGGTTACTTCAATCTGATAGTACTTAGGACCTTGATTCCGACAATTACAAAGGTGAAACTTAATGAATTTAGAGATTTTACACTATTTAAAAACTGACTTTTTATGGCAGATAGAAATTCACGCAGAGGGAAAATCGTGGAAATTGACAAGCCTTTCATTTTATTTCACACTAGCTGACCCGGCGAACTTTGTTCCGCCTTAATGGCAATAAATAAGCAGACTTTTTCTAAATTTCGAACGGGATAAAAAGTATCCTATGTCCTTCCCCTGGCTCTAAACTACCTCCCTGACAATTTTCAGCTAAATCGGTTCAGCCGTTCTTGAGTTATAAGTGGAGTAACTAACACGACTTTCTTTTATATATATAGATTTAAATGATTTAGGTATTTAGGTCAAAATACTTTGCGTATTATAAAGAGACATAATATGTCTACAGTACAATATTATTGTACGTATTGAATCGATCCCAGGAATCAATTATGCCCAAAGAAAATGACTCATTTCCATCACAAAGACTACCTACACGTGCATGTTCAAGAAATTTTTATGGAGATTGAGTAAGTTATTGAGCCCAAATATACAAGGGAATAACTTTGCAATCCTATCATTATCTACTGTATCTATCCTGTAATATTTAGCTAGTGATTCCTCTTGAAAAGGGAGAATAACATCACAAGCTTTTACTGTCTGCAAGTAAATCTAAGAAGTAAAACTGTAAGAGTAGGCGCACACCGTTGATTTTTAGTTGGCCGATAGTTGTGCCCGATTTTAAATTGTATGAAGAATCGACCAAATCGAATCGGCGTAGTTAGTAGTAGGCTAGGCACTCCCATACCTGCCCATACTGATCAACTGCCCGACTAAACTATCGGCCGACGAAAAATTAACGGTGTGCGCCTACTCCTTAAACTAAATCACAACCAGCTGTATACTTAGATCTAGAAATAATTGACTTTTGACATTGAAGTAATATTACTAGTACATTATAACACAATGACTTTTGAAAGTGAACTCGATCTCTTTCTCGGAGTTTTTCCCCTCTAATCTGACAGCTGTCACAATAATTTCGCTTAACTTATGTAAATAGCTCCGGGAAAAAGGTTTAGGTATGGTCGTTGACACGTGATTTCAATTGAAGTTTTTGTGAAGAACCTAACGTAGAGTTGTTATAGACATGATATTTCCTTTTTTTATGAATTTGTAAACTACTGAGCGTTTGATAGCATATTATTGTTACTTTTGTTTGTTCAAATCTATTACCACACTTATTAAAATGAAGGTAGTTCACTTGTTTAATTCCGTTCCTAGATTAAAGGTTACAGGTCAAGTACAGATCCCAAAAACTTTCAAACAAGGCCAAAGTACTATAAAATGTAGGTTAGCAGTAAGTTTGTAAAGTGCTTTTGATAAGAATAATTGGGAGAGAAAGGCAAGAAAAAGTAAAGGAAAAACCTTTTTAAAATATAATTTTCCCAAAGTTCTAGTCTAGACGAAACAAAAAAATACATTCCCCCTTACTAATAAAACTTACACGCTCGTTGAACAGTGTTTTAAAGTGACGTTTAGTATGGAAATGTCATTTTAAAACAGTATTCAACGAGTGTGTAACTTTTTATTAGTAAGGGGGATTATGTTTAGGGTTTGCTAAAATGTGCGTCCAAGAATGGAACATGTAAATAAAATGTATTTGCAATAGTTTCCAAATATTATTATAAACAGTCCATATTTTCCCACAATAGTTGTTTGTTGCCAAAACAACAAGTTGTGTAGCCTAGCAACAATCGAAGTTGGCGAAACAGCGCAACATTGTTTTCAAGGTTAGCAAAATACGAATAGAAATGGCAGGAAATTACTTCGGCTAATTACGTTAATAATAAGTCCCGAAACATAACTACCTCAAAATAACTCTATTAGCACAATTTACCAATTTCTAGAACTAAAAGTACTGTTTCTTTTCTTAAAAATGAATTTGTAATATTGATTTTCTGTAAATGTAGTGCTTACTTTTACGGACCTGTAACTTTACCTACGCCCGTATCACATTACTATGAGGTCTCACAGTGCGCGTGGACGCATAGGGTGACACACGAACCAATCACATAGATCTATGCAACGCTGTGCGTTCGATTTGCTGCTTCATTTATGCAAGCATCGTTTGTGAATACGGGCGATAGTATTTACAGTTGGTCAAGTAGTGTTTATTCTTGAAGATGACTTATCAATAAGTATTATCGCAACATCTACAATATCAATCATCATTCTCATCAATGGATGTGGTTAGATCTTATGATATGGGCCAAGGCCAGCAAGGGACTGTTATAGGCTAATGATGATGATGATGACATTAGCCGGTATCAACGATTCGTTTGAACACATTACAATAGGTTTAGGTTTAAAGAACATTTATTTCTCATTAAAAACATTACAGTCACTTACATGAGAAATTAACAAATTTTATGTAGGTTGTAGGTAGATAAGAAACTGACGTAACAAAATTCCTAGGTGTCTGGGTTGATAAAAATCTCAACTGGAAGACGCATATTGACACATTATGTAAAAAACTTAACCAGTATTCTTATGCTTTACACAAACTAGCTAAAGTTGTAAACCAATCTACGGTATTGGTTGCTTATCATGCCTATGTTTCATCAACTTTAAAATATGGTATTATATTTTGGGGAAATTCTACGGACAGGGAAATAGCTTTCAGAGCCCAAAAGAAATGCATACGATCAATCTGTCAAATTAAACCTACTGAAAGTTGTAAACCTTACTTTAAATCCTTAAATCTACTAACCCTCCCATCAATTTACATTGAGGAGGTATGTTTATTTGTCAGAAGAAATCCTCCTTTATTCTCAGTACATAAAAGTATACGACACAAAAACAGAATATGCTCAACTGAACACAAAACAGCATTGTTTACAAAAAACTTACCAGGTATGGCACCGCGAATTTATAATAAATTACCACATACCATAAGAAATAAAGAAGACTTATTTATTTTTAAAAAAATCCTACACGACTTTTTAATTGATAAAGCATACTACTCAGTTAGCGAATTCCTCCTGGATAGATCCATATAAAGACATTATTCTACATAAATTGTTTGTTTGACCTTGTTATTATCAAATCTATGTGACAAATTGACATACTAATGTAATATTAAATTCTATCTACTAAATTTGACATTGTTAATTATTATTGTGACATTTAATTTAATTCTTTTGTATAATTTCTTGAATCACGAAAAATTGATTCTGTTGCATGCCGATATGGTATGATGTAGCTGAACAATATATTTTTTTATGTGACCTATAATATGTACCTACATTATGCAATAAATGATTTTGATTTGATTTGATTTGATTTGATTTGATTTGATAATTTACAAGTTGTCCAATAGCCAGAACAAGCAGATGTACTTCTGCGGGAACCGTCCTAACAAACCTATAGTACTTACATGAACTTTGTTGTACATACGTATATGTCACCGTAAAATTGTGAATTCCGTCAGATTACAATCTGTCGTAGTTAAATTACAATCTAATCTAACCTAACCCACTGTTAGTTTACAATCTAACGCGTTATATTATAAACTGACAGAGTTCACAATTTCACGTTGACATAACTATATACACTCAATACTTTTTTTTAACCTCTTAGGCCCAGTTTTTTGATTCGTAGTTAAAATAACCAATAGTCAAATTTAATAATTAGGAATGACTGATTTTCGAACAATAGTTAGCTTGACTTTTAGTACATTTTTTACCTATTAGTTTACATTTAATATTTGATTAATATTTGACCATTAGTAGTAAAATTTAACAATTAGTTATTTTGACTATGAATAAAAAAAAAACTGGGCCCTAAAGGAAACTCGTGACGTGACTCTCACCTAAATGAAAATTATGATAATATTATCAATTGTGTGACGCACCATGATCCTCTCTGAAGTACTCGTATACCTATTAGGAGTAGGCTCAACTGACACGCATGGAAAATAAGGTGGAAAAATATAATTCCCTTATTCAACAGGCTTGCTCGTTACCCGCAGGTGTTTCATATTACAATACCAATTTTAGAACCGATCTTCCTAATCTTGCATAAGTACTCATTTCATGTAAATTTTGTAACCGACATAAAAATTAAGTAGAGTAAAATTCAAAACAAAATATTAACTGCTGGAAATTAAAACGCTAAAGTAATAATTAAGTTGCATTTTTCTTTTCTAAGTATTGTATCAATGGTAACTTTCATAGAGTTTTCATAGAGATATGGTAGAAACAACAGATTGTTAGAAACTAGTACAATGAAATTCAGATCGCTGTGTCCCGAACTCGTTATCATTAGTATTTTTTCCGAATAAAGAAAGGAACTTTTTAACACAATGTACAAAACTTCGATTCAGCTGGATAACTAGTAGCTAATTGACTAACAGTATTTAGTTATTTACCTAAACGTAAAACAATTGTATTTTCATATAGGGCTACAAAATGTTTGTATTTTAGTAAATCTGCTACGATGTCTGTCATAGACAGAAAGATAGTGCTGTAAGATTTGAGACTACACCATAAAATAACAATATCCCGCTTTCAAAATAAATACCTAAGTATAGCTTTAAGAAGCTCTCCTTAGCTTTAACGACCTGTAATGTAATTTAGCGTCCCCCAGGGGTAATGACGGCTAATGTTTAAATTCACCCGCTACGTCCGGGGAAGACCGGGAATTACATTATGTGTGCATTTCTTTATTATTTTGTTAATAAATGTGTTGTTATGTAATAAATTAGAGTGTTATGAAGAACTTATATTTTGAAACAACAGATGTGGATGTTACTGTAAAAGCTCGAACTACGGTTAATCTTAAGATTTAAGTGTAAGTCTTAGGATTTACCGACATGAGTTGGTAAATGTAAGTATTTCTGAAAATACGACGATTTTTTTGAGCTTTTACCATTCGAATTTAGTATATGCTAGGTTTTACCTCTGTCAGCTGGTAGATGTTGGTTTTAGGAATAAAACAATGAGTAATTCTTAATGGGGAATTATAAAACGATCGAATAAAAAATAACTTAGCGACTAATGATGGCATACTTACTGTTTTAATAACTTGAGCGGTATGAATTTGAGTAAGCGAAAAATTAACTTAACTAACGACGAATATTGATTAATATAATCAAATGCAGAACGAGCTTACAAAAAGTGGGTTATGTTTAATCCATTTTAGATATTAAAATTCTGTCCGTGCGACTACATTACTAAGTGAGCGACTAGAAATACAAAGAGGGCAACTTCAATATTAAGATAGATTCGATTTTTTCCAATTGAAGTAATTTCTGATGATGATGATGATGATGAGATGCGCTGAGCACGTTATGACGTTTTGTTTTACAACAAATCCTAAGATTTACTAACGAAATGGTGGTAAGAGTTCGAATCGCAAACCTTTTGGGACATTTACCATTAGAAATTGGTAGATCTTAGGTTTTACTGGAATATCTTAGGATTTACTGCAATTCGAGCTTTTACAGTAACATGGATACCACTAATCGAGTAAGTACACAAACTTTTTACTTGACTTCGCGATGCAAAGGAAGATAATTTATTATGATGAAAGCTACTTGTTTTTTACTTGGTCACAAAATCAGAAACACACTTTTGCTTCATTAAACATTTTCAAAAATAATGAGTAACAATAGAATATTAATATGCTGTCCAGTGTGAGTATGACGAATCACAAAATTTAATGCATGCATACTTCTTTTTATATGAAAGAAAATAGGAGCAATAGTAGCTAGAAGCAAATACGAGTATTCAAGAAGGAATGTTTTCATTCGATTAACTCTTTTCAACGAAACAAGACGGGATATGGCTACATGCGCCTAATGTTTTGGATAATGAGTTTAATGTGTTCTTAGCTTTACAGGCGAAGCATGAGTACAATATAATGACCCGAGCAATTACGCAGTATTTACATAATCATTTTCATCTGAGTACATTGTGCCTGGCAATAAAGTAGAGCTTAGTAACGAATCGTACGGGCTGTTTTCCACCAAGACGGATGCGACACAAAAAATGGTCTTCTTTAGGTTGATGGCGATGAACTTGCGTTCACAAAATGTGAGAAGACGAACGGTATGGCGGACAAGTTATTTCCACTAATGCGGAGAAGAATAGTGACATCCACGGCAGATATACAATACTGCAGCTGTTTTAGTGCTAATCTCAGTTAAAACTGCACCAAATTATCGTTTTATGCTTTTAAAACGTTTAAACGTCAAATACATTACTTCACAAATTCTTAAGTTGGCCGTGGATGTGACGATATGTGGAGCTGAAGGTTTCCTCTTATTCTTCAGAAGGTCATGTTTTGTATGGAAACGCCAAAAATGTATCTCTTTTCCACCCAGCTCAGCCGTTTCCACTGAAGCTGTTTTGTTTTTTGAATAACTATCTATTAGCAACAGCGCACACTGGGCGACAGTCGCGGCGACTAGACGCCTATTCTTGTCAATTTCATACTCCGCGATGACAAGCTAATAATTATATGAAATTGCCGCGTCTAGTCGCCGCGACTGTCGCCCAGTGTGCACCTACTACATTTAGGCTGAGTTGCACCACCTAAATTTGACCGTAACTGTAACGATAACCGGCGTTTTTTGTATGGAGTTTAACATATTTTTGATGTTTGTCAAAGTTAAAGTAGGATGGTGCAAACCAGCAAGCACCACCATTAGTTTAAGGCTGGTTTTAGAGTCACGCTGACCGTCGGCGCTGACAGCCGAAATGTATGAGGCGTCGGCGTCTCGGCGCCGAGCGATCAGCGTCACTCAAGAACGTTCCCTTCAATTACATATTGATCTGTCAGCGCCGACGATCAGCGAGCGGTCAGCATGACTCTAAAACCATCCTAAATCCTCAAGCTTTTACTAAATTTTAATGTTGTGCGTGTGTTTACCACAATGGTCCAGCGGCGACGGGATACGAACTACTGACCCTCGGTCTATTGCTTGTACTTGACACGTCTCGTTTCCTCTCTCTCGGTCTCCTTCTTGGTGGAAAACGAGCCTAGGTACGTCACAAGGGCTTTTTGTACGAATTTCACACCACTCACTTTTATTCCAATTCTGAGAAAAAGCAATCCCAACTAATATTATAAATGCGAAAGTAACTCTGTCTGTCTGTCTGTCTGTCTGTCTGTCTGTCTGTTACGCTTTCCCGCTTAAACCTCGCAACCGATTTTGATGAAATTTGGCATAGAGATAGTTTGAGTCCCGGGAAAGAACATAGGATAGTTTTTATCCCGGTTTTTGAAACAGGGACGCGCGCGATAAAGTTTTTCTGTGACAGACAAAATTCCACGCGGGCGAAGCCGCGGGCGGAAAGCTAGTTAGATAATATTCGTCGAGCCTTGTTGCTGACACAAACCATTTCTGTTATTGTGTACCAGGATATTAACGCTCTACACAATTGTAGATATTAATAGAAGTAAAGATCAAAATCAGAATTTAATACATAAGAATACATTATGAAAATCTATTTTAATGCACGGACATTAATTAAGTTGATTACAAGAAAAGCTAACGCAATAAAAAAGCGACGATAGCCGAATGGCAAGGTGTCGAGCCGAATTATGATCCGAGGAACTCGGGTTCGATTCCGCGCCACTCGACTATTGTGGTAAACCCACTCGTAACACAAGCATATTTAGCTTATCAAGAGGGGTTAATGGGATTTGTATTTACAAATTGCTAATATTCTACTTATTCATCAAAAGATATAATAAACAACCAATATCGCTATAAATAACACCATGAAGCAAATCAGAAAATTTTCAAGTTACTTGTAAACCAAATTCAATTCCTCTGCAACTTGGCTTTCGTTATTGAATTTGAGTTTTGCAAATTGAAAAGAGGTTATTTGCTGTTAACTTAGTTTTAAATTGGTTTAAGGTTGCTCCAAGACGTATCGGAGAACAGAACCACAAATCGAGTCAACATTCATTTAGCTCTCGGTTACTGAGAATTGAGGTGGTTATTACAAAAATATCACATTTTCGCAATAAAAATTACAGAATGCTGAATATATTCTTCTAGTAAATAACTACCTACAATCAAAATAATACGGTAGATATAAGTAAGTGTTTCTAACAATACACACAATCAAATTACTTGCGCGGTAAAAAACTCAACGTGTATCATAATTTAAACTCTTAGGAGAATATAGTATTAGAGGCCGGTCGATCTATTCTCATAAATAAAACACTGGATACTCATCTTTCACATTATATTGCCTTATTTTAGATACAATTCATCACTTAGCACAAAAGCGCGCGGAGTCGTCTCCGCGCGTCCCTCTATTCTGACGTTTGATGCTAGCGTGACATTGACGTATTGTCAATGTCACTATGACAGCATCTCATTGGCCACAACGATACCGTTATTTTAACGTTTTCGATTTTTCATAATTAACAGTTCGGCCATCCTACATTTCCTTCGTCCTCGAAGGTCTACTCTACTCATAGTACACTTGACGCCTCGTATTGGGATCCGGCCGTGCCACCATTCGCACCACACGCTGGCCGTGAACGCGCTCATAGGCGCCCACGACGTGCCCTGGCTCACGCGCGCCCTGTTGCTCCACNTTACTTATATCATCACTGACAACAAAACAATGTAAGTGAAACATATTGATGCTTAACATTGTGTTTGGGTGAACACCAAGTTGCTCCACACACAAATGCAACTTTATCAAAATAAACTTCTTGTTATTATCTTAGGTAACAGCACAATTGCAAAT
Source organism: Ostrinia furnacalis (assembly GCF_004193835.3). Lineage (NCBI taxonomy): Eukaryota > Metazoa > Arthropoda > Insecta > Lepidoptera > Crambidae > Ostrinia > Ostrinia furnacalis. Next base: position 95,111 of record NW_021133048.1, read on the forward strand.
ACTTCAATGAAGTTACCATCTTCAAAGCATTCACAAGAAATACCCAAGTGCTTTAAATAACTTTTTACTTAAGGCTGCTAGCGGCAGTTGGGAAGTTCTAAAGTCTAGCAGTAGACTTTAGCCGATTAATTATTACCACACTCAAGTTAATTGTATGCAATTTCATGCCAATGACAAGAATAAGCACAGTTAAACAACCAAGCCGCAGTGGCACTGCTAGTCTCAGCCCAACCCTTGCAATAAAACATTAATTCAACTCACCAAATATCACAGCTGATTCCTTTTGTATTACATTTTCACTCACCAAATATCACAGCTGATGCCCTTTTGTATTGCATTACCTTCTGTCCAACTAAAAATCACTTATGTGAAGTACCCTTGTTCAGTGTTCAGCTTCACTCAGGTATTGTGCTTGACTGATTTGCTCACCACAGGGCCAACCCGCAGACAGATAAGTCACCACATCTAAAACTCAAGTCAAATCTAAAAAATATGCACACACAACATGCTACAACCAGTAACCTTTTTATTCAACAGCTAACAAATAACCTCAAGATTAAAATCATTTTTACCATGCGACAATAATTAACAATAATGGCTGGTACACAACAATACCTTTAATGTACCACATTCTATATCTTTTATGTAATATCATAATTGGATAAATTTTGGTCACCTACACTTATTTTCAATGTTAGTAATACAATCCAAATGACTACTGGCATTATAAATTAATTGATAAGTTGGAGAAATTCAATATTAACATTATCTTTACTCAAATATAGCATCATGTAACATAATGTGTCTTGCATCTACAGTAACCAGGAGTACACAATAATTATGTTTAACAATTAATTGAAGTATCAATCATTATAAGAATACCAAAAATACACCACATGTTCAACGGCATAACTGGCTGCTTTACTTAATTTCAATTTACAAATTAAGCTAATTAATTTTATCTCATCTTATAGTGCTCAACATCAAGAAAGAAACACCATGACACTAAAACTGGTTTACACAACACAGACCTTAGCTTCAATTTACTTGAATAAAACTAATTATTAATTCTTCTCCAAAATAATGCCAAGAGGTTACTCGGGCATGATCACCAAACTTATTTAATTTATCTGACCATATTCTATCTATTCTTTATTGATTTTAAATCTCAACAGGTTATTCTTCGCAGAAAGCAAACATGAACAAATGAACACCGTTCAATTAATTTCATTTACTTAAATAGTTTATTAGGCATTGCAATTAAAGTGAGCACATACCATAGCTTTCACACACATTCCTGGCATTATCAGTAAAGACTGACAATACCTATAACATTTGATGCATCATTCACTTCCATGCATTATTTTGCTCAAAAAGGAAATGTGTTAATATTGTTGCTGTTGAAATAATCGATAATAATAATAAATCGTACCTGCTCTGGGGCCATCGTTAGTCAAATTGTTCACCACTTACGTGACCACAAGCCAAGTTACGGAAGGGGTATCTTCATAATTTGCGTCCATCATTTCTCGTACTTCAATACTTTTCTGCATCTCACACCTTTGTCAGCGTGGTTTCCTTGACATTCTCTCTTCATTATATTCAATTATAACCATAGAATCGTGGGCGTTTTGTGCTAATATTCGTGACAAATAACACGAAACATTGGTCACCTGGAACACTTTGAAATCACGTTACTATCATAGGTTTCAGATCTCACTTCTGAACTATTAGAGGCCGGTCGATCTATTCTCATAAATAAAACACTGGATACTCATCTTTCACATTATATTGCCTTATTTTAGATACAATTCATCACTTAGCACAAAAGCGCGCGGAGTCGTCTCCGCGCGTCCCTCTATTCTGACGTTTGATGCTAGCGTGACATTGACGTATTGTCAATGTCACTATGACAGCATCTCATTGGCCACAACGATACCGTTATTTTAACGTTTTAGATTTTTCATAATTAACAATAGATATTTGATGAAAAATTGTATTACAAAGCATCTTAACCCGTTCGGGATCGCGAATTCGGTACAATAATTTTGTGATGTCCGTACAGTAGACAGCACATCAACCTTTACATTTTTGTTGCCAAATAGCCTGTATTACAACGAAGTAAGATACCACTGTGTTTAACTTGATGTGCCTACGTAAGTGCATTAGCGAATTCTCAGACAAACGACCGTCCCGGGACGAACTTTTGCAATAGGTCTTTTTGTTTTAATGGCACCCTTCAAAGTTTCAAGCTAAAAGCGAATTGTTGTGTAAAAACTTCCTGCCAGCTTTGATATCTTTAAGTCCAGCTTTATCCTTTCAGAGCCATAGGTAATCTTCATTTTTACGACAAAAGAACATGTTTTGCATCATCTTCAATAAGAAATCTTAATTGAAAATAATTTATTTTCAATTCCTAACTTCTCAAATCTAATTCTTAAATAACTTCTTTTTAAGGCTTCATTGTTTTAAAGTGAAATACCTATAATCTAGTTACAGATACATAAATACATAGGTATTCTTTTTACTTTTGTAAATGTAGGCAACTCTAATTGACCTGATTTTCACTGGAAATAAACTCTTGTTCAGAATATAAATCCCTGGTTTCTGTCACAAATAAAAGTAACATAATGCATTCCCATTAGCCCCGTCGGTTGAAAACATAATTGGGATTTAGTATCCCGCAAATTTCACGGCTTAACAGTCTAAAGGAGATAAAAACTTGGGCAATAAGGTTTCCATTTTTAATGGGCCTCCTAAAGTTATATCGCAAAAGCAAATTGCACTGAATTGTTTCCACTTCCTTGGCAAATGGAAAACAAATAAAAGTGTTTATTAAGGCCATTGTTCGCAAGATACGCGCGGTGTCGTTAAATTAATTATTTAATATCTTTCGAATTTATGATCACTTTCTTTATTTACAAACTTATTGTTTAGGGTAGAATGGGTACGATTGTAACAGGGTACAGTTGTAACAACTCGAACGTTCGAAACTATCTGTCATACAGGCTGTATGGACTTGTCGCCCGCATGTACCTACAGAGGGCTGAGCGTGAGTTTATATCAAACGCGCTCACTAGTGAGCACGTAAAAAAAAGACATTGAATGTATGACGGATTGTACAGCGCCCAGGATTGTAACATTCGAGTTGTTACAACCGTACCCAGTCTACTCTACTTACATTTACACACAATTTCACCGAAATAATGCGACGCTATAAATAACGTCCACGTTATTTATTATTCAAATATTTGGATGTTTAACGAAGGTTTCGTGAATATATTTAATATTCGAGTGGAATCAATTTAAAGGTTTTATTAACGCAATGGAGCATGCTTTCACGGCGATTGGTTCCGGAAAATGCGTGGCTTCGTAAAATATCAAGTGCGATCTAATTGAAAACGTTTTTAAAATGTCCTAATGGACAAACATAAAATAATTTATTTTTATAATAGAAACAACTCCGTGTGGGTTCTAGTAACCATTTTGAAAAAAAATACTGAAAGATGTAAGGCATTTAAGTTCTATTAACAGTTTTACCTAATTTGTAAGCTGAGTCTGAAAACTGAAAACATTTTGCAAGTTTCCCTAGACCATTGAACAAAAATGGGATATTTCGTTGTTAAATATTTGTCACTCAGCTACCATCAAAGAAATAATGGTTTATTTTTAGTTTTCCTTGTTTTCTTTAAGAACGATAATATAGCTATCGCTCTTAGCAAAAGACGAGTATAGCCCATTGCTATAATAGCACCAGTTGTAGCCTACATTCACACCAGTTGGCGGTGTATTTCTGTTTTTACGATATCCGCCGAATCCACGAGTATATCTGTTTGGTTTTACCTTTCTGGGAAGCGGGATATATCTTTGAGAAGCCCCACCTTGTTTCCTGGATCTGTGTTAGACATTTATTGGATTACAGGCGGATTACGTTTCGGACGATGCTACGGCCGATGTTCGGTAAATCGTGTCGCTATAGGTATAAGTGTGGGCAATTTTTGATGCTGGCAATCGATAAGTAAGCGATATTTTATTGTAAGGGTAAGGCGAAACTTTTAGAGGATAAGGACGACAAAATCACATCACAAATTACTCCTTCAAGTGAGACAGATTTTGATCAAACTTTACTTTATTAAGCTTGTACACTGGAATTGGTTAAAGGTAAAATGCTCGTGCTTATCAAGTCATCACTAACTATCAGTTAGTCTCCATTTAATTTGAATAATAGACCACAACAAAAGTATTAATATTACCTATTTTATAGGCCATACAGTGATCATCTGATAGTAATCAGTCATCGCATCCTATAAACATTACATAATTAGGTGAGCTGCTAAAATAGGTTTATAAAGTAAAAGAACGTAAAGCTCAAGACATTTTTGTTTCAAAATAGCACATAATACTAATAAATTAAAATTTTTATCAAAAATATTCCATCGTAACCTAATAAATTATAATAAGTACAAGGTTTCGTAAAGCGGGATATTATTAAAATAAACATTTTATTAATAAAACTAGCACATGCCACGTGCTCGCAAAGTGTTTACGGTTTGTTATTCACCATCATGATGATATTTACACTCATAACAAATAACATTATAAATATTTCGTTCATATAGCTCCTAAAGTGGCTCTTTAGAATCTCATTTATTGAGTTTGAAAACAATGATCAGCTGAAAGTTAATTCTTTCGACAGTAATTAAATTTCGTATAGGTATTTTTATACAGAATTCACCGTTTTAAATTCATTATTTTTTGTAAGTAATAGGTAATAGGTATACATTAATAAAGTGGAATGAAGCACCGAATCCTTTTCTATAATGTTCCGTATTAATGCTGAAGTGTATCTTACATTTGAACACAGAATAAAAAAAGGAAATAATTAACAAATATTTCGTTCTTTAATCATAATCTGTATCGTTCAGCGAACAAAGAACGAATGAGTAGTTACGCCGTTTGCGATTAGGTACCTAATTACCTCTTGTCATCAAGACTAATTGAATGAAGGCAAATAACGTAGATGCCAATTACACAGGTTTTGCGTAACTGTAACGAGATTCCGTGTAATGAATGATACCTACAGAATGTCTCGTCAATGACGATACCTAATAGAAATGTATAGTGATTGTAGGGCTTGGGAGATTTAACAAATGGAAAACTAGACATCCTAAAGCAACCTAGTTTTTTTGTGTCTAATCAGCTTACGAATAAGCCTCAAATTCATTTTCAACACACAGTTTCAACTACACCCAATTCTGTTGTCCACTCTTAGTACATCTACGATATGAACTGCGACAGCTAAGCTAAGCACTCCTTTATAAATACACGAAAAATGTGTTTTGACTTTTCTTAGTTACATTATAGTAGATAAAAAACAGGAAATCGATTTATGAATATTCAATTTTCAGAAAATTTAATCTAAAGACGTGAGAAAATAACTTACCTTTCAATAGCGGGGTAAACTTACCGTTTTAGGGAATTATCAACTTTGCGTAAAATACGATCTGTTGAATCAAATTCAAGATCCGACATTCTGCGAGTGCCTACGCCCAATTTCTTGGATTCCGTTCAACTCTGACCCTCGGAATGGAGAATGAAGTATTTTCATTACCACGACATAATATTTAGAGCCCTACCTACATCAGGCAGAATTTATTAAATTCAAACCTAAATTTCGACGCTGTGAAGTTACGACTGCCGCCAGCAGAATTTCAATTCGGAGCTACTCGTACCTATAAAATGGTAGATGTACCTAGTTAATTAATGCCCGGAACGGTAAAATATAAAACGTAATGCCGACTTCGAATGTTTGATCTAAAGATTCAGACATTTGTGGAAGACTTGATGTATAAAATATTATCTCGATGTAGGAGTTAAGAAAAGTCATCCAATTAAAAAACTTCAATTTCGTAATAAAAAATAACATTCAACTAAAACCTTCTAAAATAGAATCTTTTGACAAAGAAAATAAAAGAAATACCTACGGTTCAAGTTATTTCATCGCGTGATAGAAAAGTACTTGTAGAAGGCATAAGGGCAAATTCTCTGTCCTAAAAGATTAATGCTCGTATTTCGGCGAGGTGCAAAATGTGATACGTTTAATAGAGAGGTTTTCAGGCTAATAGGCCGTTCTCGGTATCCCTTGTTCGGCAGATTTACGATGTAGGCACTAAACCAAAGAACTTACATAACTTTTTCGCCTTGCAAGAATATATGCGACGATAAAATAAGCTTACGGAATAAAGAATGAAACATGTTTTGCGGGCTTATCGTCTTGATTCTGTAGCCATATTATGACAATAAATAATAGACGTTCAGATCTAGAAATTGTATCAACACATTTTTGTTTGTTTTATTGTTTTTATTGTACTTTCATGTGACAACTATTGCAATGAGGAATCGTTATCACGAGCTAGATTTTCACATTTTTCCAACAGAATAATTTTTTTTTCCTGAATACAATATTTGCTGAAAGCCATTATAATTTTATGGGACTCGTGCGTATCATATATCTGATACACGAGTACGAAATAGGTTAGGGTCAGGAAGTACGAGACGTGGCGATCGCACTAAGCTTAACATTGTGGAACTTATCTAGTTGCAATAAGAGCTATTTTTCAAGGTGTACTGTTGACATAAAACGGTAGACTAATGGTCCGGTCGGACCGGTGCCTACTACAGATTGTTTCCAATAGACACCGAATTAAAGCTAAAGCCTGTAAATTGAAACAAATTGTTCGGCTTCCAGTTTTTTACAATCAATCAGGCAGCTATTGCCTGTCCGTTTTTGATTAAATCCATCCCTGCTCGCATATTGGCTACAAACAAGTTGTATCACTGTTTGCTGCCCAAATATTTGTTGTCTTTTTTTCAGTTTACTTAAGGTCTTATTAAGCCAATCACTCGGTTACTGAAAAATATTGTTTTAGTATTTGCCCTCAATTTTATACAGTAGAAAGCGATGATATCAAATCTAGTCTAAAATAAAACATAAATGCGCATACTCGAGTTTATGGCTTACCTACACTTAGTAATCTTTAACGCCGTGATCCAATGCTAAGAGAGTGAGATTGTCTTGACTTGGAGGCATATGCGTTTTGTATACTTATGGCGGCTCGTCAAGTCTGCTGTCGTGGCCACTGTACAACCCACACAATAGAAGAAGAATTGACAGTTTCTCAACCTCAAAATATAAGCTTATTACGGCTACCATAGATTCTGCTCATAACTTGAGTGATGGGAATGGAGCATGGTCCCGTTTATCCCTTCAATTTCTTAAAGAGGGGGAAAACGGACTTGTGATTCACTTATAGGTAAGTGATCGCTATTTTATCGCGTATGTTTATAATATCCCGAAAGTTTCTTTCTCATTTCCATGAATGAAATGAAATAAATACTTTCATTATAGGTATCTTAAGACAAATAAACCTGAGTTAAAAAGTACTTGAGCATAATTTATCATGACGTGTCATTGCAGCTGTTACTACTGCGACGTGGCTTCAATTAAATTGCATGCATAGTGATGTGACACTCCATGATTATAATTTGAATGGAATCACAAGACAATACCACCACAATAACTTTGCACTAATAAAGTAAATGTAAGGTGAGACAAAACGTTTTCTATTTAAAGTACATTTTTACTTGCAGAAACGTTATGCTAATTATTGGGTTCATGATTAGTCTTACAAGTTGTATTTAAAAGTTTAGTGCTAAAATCCTGTCAATATAAACTAAATCTAGAGAGACGAAATACTTAAAGTAAACTATTCTGATTCGTGTTTCCATATTTCCTTACAATATTCTGCAAAATCTGATTCCGTTCTATGTATCAAATATAATGAAGGCACTAGAAGCATGCGGTTGTCGCGTGCATTTTCATGGAACCAATTGACCTCACTCTCGGCGACACAATAACTGGCTTCGCAATAAATTGGTGTACTGACAACACAAGAATCACAGAAGTACCTACCTACGTACCTACCTATGTACCTACCTACATTTCTTGTACCTTGTACTACCTTTCTACGTTTCTATTTTGACATCTTATTTTCCTAAAACAAAAAACGATATTTTGTTTGTTATTGTTTTCTGTAGTGTTAAAATAACGCCCGTATTCACAAACGATGCTTGCTTAAGTGAAGCAGCATTTCGAACGCACAGCGTTGAATAGAGCTCTGTGATTGGTTCGTGTATCACCCTATGCGTCCACGCGCTCTGTGAGACCTCGAAAGTAATGTTTGTGAATACGGGCGTAACTCACATTTTATTTTTAACCACAACGGGCAAACTTTTATACCGCATGCAAGCTGAAGCTGAAAACATAGAATTTTCGGATAGATTCAATTAATTCTGTAACCTATTAGGTATTGATACCGTTTGATAGAGCTCGTAAAGTTGGCTTTCAGGATCAGTAATCAGTTTTTCGATATCTTATATACGAGTAGTTTAGAAATAATCGAGTGAGATCACTTATCGTTTCCACCCTGTATAGCCTGTAGTCGTATAATCCATCGTAGAAATATTTCGTCAAATAAACCTGTTGGCCAAAGAACGAAGGGACGGCATTCTTTGTGCCTTTCAACGCGCGATTGCCTTTTGGCGAGTTTTCTACTAATTCACCTGGCATTGGTATCGTAAAACGTTTATTGGCATTCTAGTGACTCACAAGAAATATTCAATCGACTTACGATTACCTACGGTTTGAAGTGTACCCCTAAGCTTTTTTATATGATTTCAAAAATAAGCCACAAGAAAAATGTAGGTAATAAAAAACATGTAATAAAACTTTTTAATTTTCCAATAATTCGTGAAACGTGTGCTCTTTATCAAATGCTGATGAATTTTGAAATCGAGACGAAGATTTGTTTAACTCATTTCATTTATTTTTCTTCTATTGTTCAGATGGTCTATCTTTCTAATCTTATAAGATACATAATACCACAAATAGAGACAAAGAGCCTCACGCCCGTATTCACAAACATTACTACTTAGAGCGCGTTCGATTTGCTGCTTTACTTAAGCAAGCATCGTTTGTGAATACGGGCGTCAATCTCTGTACCTAATTAAATATATGGGTACATAAAACGATGCCTTAAAAGCTGCCAATAAGGCTCTAGCCGACATAGGACCCTGTAAGACCATAATCAAAATTTCACATAAGAATAGTAAATCCCTCCGACGCCGACATAAGAGCTTTTATCGGTTTAGGTCACCTGTACCTTATTTCTTTATTGCCTTTCTCTAGACAGGACCAAAAACAACCTATCGTAATAAAATTTTACGAGCTTTATTTACCCTTTCAAACTAAGCGAGTACATTTTGAGAACACACATTATTGTGTACTTTATCTTAGTAAATTTTAATTTTGCGTTACTGTTTTTACGTCTTAAACACATTAAAAACTAACAGAAAGGATTAATGTCATGTACTTATTATTGCCACTTGTATAAACGAGCGGCAAAGAGCGAATTTCAATAACGTGTTAATTTAATTTAATAAATCAATTGTACAAAATTGGGGGCTGAAAGGGTTAAAGTAATTTTAAAATAAAGCAATATTCCTAAATCTAATAAAAACTAACCGAAAGCTTACCTTTAACAAATTCACAATTTTGACATGAACCCGTATTATGACTGTCTACATTTGAACAGGAATGCTAACATTTATTTTGAGACTAGACAAACAAAGATTAAAATCTATTTGAGAAATGTAATATGTTTTTCACGTGTTTTTAGAGACGAAATGTAGCATAATATGCTAAATGTTACGTGTTATTCTTGACTACAATTTCTGTAAGAATTTAGGTACTGATTGTAGGTTTAAGAAGTATTGTTATATAAAAGTTTTTGAAAATTAAATATTTTTGCACTAATGACATGATTATGTTGTGAGAGCGAAATATAATCCTAAATTTTATAAACTTCGAAGATTTATAAAAACTATTAGTATCTAATACCAATCATTCGCAGTAATTACTGCCTACTTCATCTACTAGTTCCTGAACATGAAACAATTTGTCGTAGAATTAATCAACGACAAAATTAATATTGGTTGAAATTATGTCGGTGACACGACACATTTGATATTTCAACAAACGACAAAACCACAAAAAACGCAGTTGGCATTATGATTTTATCACACCTATTAGTCATTTATTTAATTATGTGTAACTAATAGAATACAGCATCTAATATCATAAAAATAGCTGTTGAGAAATTAAATTTAAAATATAGTGATGATATTATAATGTTTTAATAACTATGCGTTGCCAAGGAATTCATTAATATTATGTGTATTAGACGTAATATGGTATTAATGTCATCCTTAGTATCTTTAGCTAGCCATATGTAAACAAGTCAATTTAGTTACCTAATCCTGTGGATGTGAAGTGTGCGTCTTTTGAATTCTCAGCACAATCGCTGCGGGTGCCACTAATGTGTTACACTCTCAGTAGGGTTGTCATTTCTAAAATGTTACAATTAGGACAAGACGCGTGAAAACCCCGGATTCTGGAGTCCAAAACGAGGACATTTCAACAAGTTTTTATAAAACCAAGTTGCGTTGCCCGGCATCGGCATAAGGCCTGAAACTGCGTTAAGCGGACGCCTGCGCGGTTTCATACGAAAGTCTCCCGGCGAAGCACTTTGTATGAAACCGCGCGGGTACCCGCTTAACGCAGTTTCTGTCCTAAGACTTGAAATTTTAAAATCCAGGCATCTAATGAAACCCAGGCCGGACGCTCTCCGGACGCTACCCGGCCGCTACCCAGACGCTCACCGGAGGCTCCCCGGACGCTCCCCGGACTAGGACAGAACCGGGACGAATGGCAACCCTAACTCTGAGGGGAGCGCGTCACGAATGATCCTTATACATCATTTCAGTTAAACAGACTACCATCGCCCCGAAATAGAATCTGTGTAGCAAACAGTGCATGTTTCAGTTTTGTTTATGAAATTGCTGCCAAAATGACATTACCATTTATGCGTTGCTCCAGTAGGCACCAATGTGGCCTCTGAGATTAATGTTCAGTGGGGCGTGTGCGGATTACTGTGAATTGATATAAGTCACATAATGACGCATTCACGTCACGCACCGCACACAGTGTGAGGGTTCATTGCGTTTTTTCCTTCATTTGAGGGCACTTTGAATGGAAGTGATGGATTGATCGCGCACGTACCGTGAACAAATAATCTATATCATAAATGATGAAGCGGTATGGCTTTTCCCTATTTTCCTTGTCATTTCAGGCATCAATTCTAATTAGTTAATGTTTACACGAGGAATACGGAAATAACGTTAGAGTGCTGTCATTTCCTTTGACGCTACTAATTAATTATTATTATAACGATCATTATTTCTGTCGGCCGTTTGGTGTAGTGGTTCAGAACGGACTACTATGCCGAGAGGTCCCGGGTTCGATTCCCGGCCGGGCAGAAATTGAAATGATGAATTTTAATTTCTGTGACGGGTCTGGGTGTTTTCTATGTATAATATGTATGTATTTACAAAAAAAAAGTATTTAAGTATGTTTATATCCGTCGTCTAGTACCCATAGTACAAGCTTTGCTTAGTTTGGGACTAGAGGCGCAGTGTAAAAAATGTTCAAGGATGTTATTATTATTTACACAAATAAATAATGACGAGGTCATTGAGAATTACTCTGAACGGAATTCTACAAATTCCTACAACATAAAGTTTAGACACCGGAATTTTATATTTCAACAGGTTGAAATAGTGATACGAGTTTTGTGGATTTGTGAGTTTTCCGTGCGTAAATTATATTTACAAAACTATTTTCAGTGCCATAATAACTGGGAAAAGTGAGCTTTATTGCGAACAGGAATATAATTCACGGTGTTTTATTTTGCGTGCGTTAGAGCCAAAGCACATGATGCGTTGCGGCGCCGCACCGCGCACTGCAAAGAATTCGCCGTTTTACGCGGCCTGCCACAGATATTTTCTATGTAAAGGCTGATTTACACGTATTAATTATTTAAGTAGGTAACTAAATTTTAACTTAACTTACCTACTTAATACGTGTAAATCAGCTTTTTAAGACGACGCAGCGACACTGCTCCGGAGCCGCACCGTCGCCGCAACGCATCGTGTGCTTTGGCTCTTATTTTGTGATTTGGCCGCCGATGACAGGCCGCCTCGAATGGAAAACGGCCAACATTTCTAGGCAGCTACGTGTTAGAACATTGTCACATTTGTCACCAATTTCGTCACTTCATTCCATGTTAATGAAGCGAGCCGCGCACGGTACTAATTCTGAATGTAAATAATATAATATGTAAGAGAGAATTACCTTAGGAAAACACTTACATTCGATGAGTCATAAAAAATAAATAAATAAATATCCTTGGACATTTTACACTGCGCTTCTAGTCCCAAACTAAGCAAAGCTTGTACTATGGGTACTAGACAACGGATATAAACATACTTAAATACTTTTTTTTGTAAATAAAATTTGTAAAAGTAACTACGTTTAATTTTTGTCACATTTCGAGTTCAGTTTCAGTAAATATGTCAAGTACATTCAATACATACTTACGGGTAATACTTATTCATAAGAATACATACCAATAAACTTTGTCGTTAAGAGAAATTACAAAAAAAATGTATCAGAAACTGGCATTTTACAGTAAAAAGACGTCAGTTTTATTTGAATTGTTTAGTTTGCAGGATTGCAAAATATTTCGGACTAATAAAACAAAATATTTTCCTCGCCCTATCTACTAAGCACATAGCAGACAATAAAACTTCCCAGATGTTTTTATTATAGTTATTTACTTGTCTACGCTACCTAAGCGTGAAGAAGATAAACGATGTGTTAAGTATGATATACATACGTGTACAATTTGTAACGGGGATTATCAAGACTACAGTAGCAGTTTGATGATAGATACAATAGCAAATATCGTTTATTCAATACAACACTTAGGGTGGGCTGCACTATCATACTTTAACTGACGTCAAAAATCTGTCAAACTCTAAACAAAAAACACCGCTTATCGTTAAAGTTAGGTGGTGCAACTCAGCCTTACTTATCCATAATACTGGAAATAGTTACTAGTTTAGGACATTAGTAGTTTAGGACATCAACGATGACTAACGCTAATGGTTTAGGTATAGGGGTTGTTGTTACATTAAGCTTCATTGATGAATTAGATAAGGCAAAACGTAAGAAGATAGGCTATTATTTATTGTTCGAATATTACGGCAGAATCACTAATAGTGCACAGCGATTATAGCATCTAGAATTCTAGATTAAGCTCACAGCAAACTTGTTGCATCATAGCGTTTATGCTTGAAACTAAATTCACATACTGTCGCGTGCCTCATCGTAAATGTTCTTGCATAATTAACGCCATGCTTAGGAGTTCAAATTGTAATCAGCCATGAAATCCATCGCTAAAACGCTACTAAATATGTATGTTACTCTAATATAATGAGGTTTATACCCATTTAGTAAAACGATGCATTTTAAACAGTTACTGAAATCCCCTCAATGGTGTTTGCTTCAAATCAAAAGTCGTCAATCATCCCCAAACAAAAAAACAAAGTATGGAACTACATAGTTATGGATTTTATGTTGACAACAAAATAAAAGTAAATAATAGATTTTAACCAGATCTTTGTAAGCAGGTGCATGAATTTAGTAAAGATTTTCAAATTGACTAAATCAAAAGTTGATTTTGTTTTTTTAAAACAAAGAAAACTCAAATAATGTATTTCTAACAAAACCCCGCCTGATCAATTGCGTTGTTATATTGTTGGTTATTTTGTAAATCTAAAAGATAAGCTAAGACTGGGTTGCACCATCTAACTTTAACAAACGTACAAAAAACATACAAAAAACACTGGTTATCGTTATAGTCACGGTTAAAGTCAGTTGGTGCAAGTCAGCCTAAGAGTAGCTTTATATCAAAATCATTTCTGTCTGCCTGAGTTCTTAAATAAATCAACTGTACGTAACTAAGTTAAGACCAGTATAGAGATTGATACGCTAAAGCCGCACTTCAGACACCTAATCACACCTAAACCCACGCTCCGAATAAACCGATCGATAATCTCTAACAGATTTATTCAGCTACATTAATAGCCCAAATAGATTTACACGGTAATTATCGGCAGCGTAAATGCCTCACGGTGCGCCGCAAAGATAACACCGTTCAATAGTGACGACGCACTAATTAGGGCACACGAATCAAAATTAACATGCAAATAGAATTACTCGGTCAGACGGCCGATATAGATGACCCGAACCCGAATAGGGTAAAATAATAATAGCAGCCGATGGACAATCGATACGCTACTGGACAACGTAAGTACGGAACTTGGCCCTTTTGTAAAGATACAGACATAAGGTGCAAAATTGATGTTCGTTTGTTCATTTCAACCTAATGACGTCCACTGCTGGATAAAGGCCTCCCCAAGGATTTCCACAACTACCGGTCCTGCGCTGCCCGTATCAAGGTACTTACTTCACTAAATCGTCGGTCCACCTTGTGGAAGGCCTGTCCACACTACGTCTTCCGGCTCGTGGTCGCCAGTCAAGAACTTTTCTGCCCAATGGTACCAAAACTTATATAAGACCAACGTATTTTCTTATTAAACTTCTTTGAACATTTTATCAAAAGGCTTTCATATCATACCCTAAGGTGGTTCTTTACACTATATTACCACCAACATTTGGGATTCACTTCATAAGCAAGCTTAAGAGATAAATAAGTCCGGCAGGTGTATTTCCATTTTGTATTTCGGAGGGAACCTTATGAAGGCTACAAAAAAGGAGGCAAAATTTTGAGTGAATAGTATTGTAATCGTGTGTAAGTATCTACTGTTTCTCTTTATAATTTCAACCTATTTAATTCTTAGGCTCGACTTTTTCAACTTTTTGTAGACCTTAGAACACATTCGTATACTCGTTGATGCATCCTCAATGTATGTACGTATGTAATATTCCATATCGTATCTGCCTTAGGTATTCCAGAGCATATACTAATAATAATTGATCAATTAAATCGCGCAGGGTTATTAGTCATTAATTACGAAACCACAGGCCTATTAAGAAGGAATATTAACCATACATCGTCAGCAAACCAACAGGCGCGCTCGGAATTCGCCCAATATTGCGTTCTTATCTAGGTAATTGGACAGGACTCGCAGTTTCTACACGCCCCGGAATTTTGCCCCGGGCTAGACCTTTGAAACAACCTAAAACGAAGTATTCCACAAGAATATTGGCCTAAATATAGCGTCTGAAATATCCGATCTTTGAATTGTTTTTGAATTATTACTCCTCTTATATCGTGTGGGTTGTTAAACAACCGAGGTTAAAATGTTAAGCCTTTAGGCAAAATTGATTAATTAACTTCGTGATGGTTTGATATGTCCCAATAAACTATAGTTTTTATCGAGTCGAAACCACATAATTATCCAATCGATATCGGAGTCGAAGTCAAATTCTCCCTCCATAAAATCAAAACCCACTAAAACTGGATCACAAAGGCGAGTAATTTTTATGTAATAAAATATTACAGATTCATTCATGAATTACCTAATTAACCTAGCTATAATAATTCGGCGTAATTGCTCGTACGTCAACAACAGCACTTCAATAAATTGGACTTGGAGTTCGCGTCGGATTTTTCAGTAGGATATTTTTAAATCCTAATCAAAAATATTGAACAGATCTTTTAATCTGCTTGGATATATTAAGGAATTTAAAAAACATCAATTAAGTTTTAACTAAACGCTTTCACACGAGCATTATTGACTATAATATCGTAAATTCGATATGTTTATTTGTTAGCCTAAAGTGGCAAAACCCCATAATAATAATTATCTGATTACCTGCTGATAGATAACGACGAAAACATTACACAGCTAAATACAGGGAAATGTGAATAAAAAGCTTGTATCGTAAAGTGTGTTTATCTGTTAGCGCGGAGTGGCGAAACATCTGGTACTGAGACGCAGCCAAGACAAATGATGTTTGCTACGAGCTTTCCAGCCGGTTAATCTCTTCATGCCTGCGGATATGTTGCGGTCAATGTGCCTACTCGAATGCCATTTCAGACAGATCTTACTACTCAACTCATTTCCTATCAATTTTATTATGAACCTTTAATCCAACTAGATATTAATAAACTTAAACTTTAAGTAGTAACTAAACTAAACTTAACTTAAAAAAAAGTAAAAATTAAAATACTAGTATGTACAAGCTTTATAAATTAAAAAAATCATTCAAATCGCTGCCTTGGGAGAAGGTTTCCAGAAGGCTAGCCACATTGCCACGCTGGATGGCCAGGCTAATTCGCTGGCCAAAGTATAGGCCAGCCTTTGGATCATAAGATGTCTCAACTAAACGTTTAGACACTACTCCAAACGGCTCAAATATGTAAGTCTCATTTAGATTTTCATATTTGCGCCGCTTGAGGTCCTCTGCAGAGCAGCAGACGAACGTCGGTAGAAGAAAGATGGAGGGCGCTAAAGTGTCAACGCAAATGGCGTCCCGCACTAAAGGCCTCCCCATCTCCCAGGGAATCCATCCTGACGCTTCCCATTGCTACTCAACTAATATTCATTATACAATAATACTGGCAATTAACTTCGAACTCCTACGTTCTTCTGATTAATTTCGTTGCAGGTTCAATTACAGTTTAACTTTACCCCGGGAAAAACTTGTCCTGCACTGGTTGGGTTTTTAATGGCGGTCAAGCTGTAGATCCTGGCTATACAGGAGTTGCAGCGGTGGGAACGAGAGGTGCGGTAATATTCCCGTCATGATGATGAATGGCAATACTTTAACGTTAGGACTGCTCGTATAGACTCCCATAAAGTAAGTAGGTACAAATTAATTAATGTACTTACAATTGATCAATTCAATTTTGTAGTTCAACTTTTTACTTATATTCCTTTTAGGTATGTGAAGTTTGCGTTTCTTTAATTTGCAAAGTTCGTTACTCGACAACAGTTAACGAAAGATCTTATCGCTATACTGCTAGTTGAAATGTCAAAAATGCATCTGCAATTCATTTATGCATCCATTCATTAACTCTATAGAAGTACAATAGTAGGTAATCACATAAGTTTCACGTTAGCGCTGTTAAAGTTGTGTTTCAACTAGATATTCAGTCATATCTTTAACCGTCATGAAAATAACCATTGACTACAGAAAAATACTGCTTTCACGAATCAAGTCGGCCACAAGTAACTTAATTTTGGTCAGTTCATTTACCCATTGTGTACTGTGAATGTACTGAAGATACAACATTATAACCATATCCGACTATTATGTCCGGTTGAAAGGATTGGTACGGCTACCCAAGCGGAACTTAGGATATGAGGGCAAAGACGAGCTCGCAGACTATCGCAGATTATTCGCTTAGTTCATATTACTCGTATCTAGAGCGAATATAAAAGTTAAAATTTATTAAATTTTAAAACTGCTCTATATTTCTGTTACAAAATTGTTCTTTATCCGCTTAGTTCATATCTAGAGCTTAAACAAAAGTTTAAATTAATATCTTAAAGCTGGTCTATTCTGTTATACTTATGTCCGAAAATGTTTTTAGGCTGCAATATAGGTATTTCTACGGGTCTAAAATCGAAAAAGTTTCGCTAAATCAAGTAAATTTCTTGTGTAAGCAAGCACATAATCTTTTCCTTTCAGAAGTACGGTACGGAACCATATAAAGGAAGTGAAACTATGAAACACCCTATGAAGGAAGTTTGTTGAAAAATTAAGACCAAGTTCATCGTGAGTAAAGTAGTAAATTAATGTGAATCTAAAAAGTAAGGCTTGCTTTGCTATACAAACGACTTACAAAATATAGGTATTAGGTAATTTTCGTACGATATAATATAATAATGTAGGTAGATATACAATATACTTGTTTGTGCAGGTCAACAGTTCGGCATGTGACTCGGACGAGTAAGACGGATGAGTTTGGCTCCAGATCACCCGATCATTACTATCTGTGTGGGCCGTGTCGGGCATCCATCGTGTGTATTCTCATTTTTAACCTCCCAGAATGCTGCAACGATTAATGTCCATACATTAATTTCTAGTTGTATTATTATAGAATACGCTATTAATGTGCGACACGTGGCGTAACGTCATCCCCATATAAAATGTAGGAGACTTATTCATCCTAAATAGGTGAATTTTTCAAGTGAACACGGATTGCAAACCATAAAACTATTTTCTTTTTACGTTTCACGCATAATTTAACATTGAGGAATGTGCAGAATTTCATGATGCCTTAACTATCACAGGTATTTTATTTATGAACGACCTTATAGAAAAGTAGCGGTTCTTAGTCGATATTTACACACATTTTCTTTGCCATTTAAGACTAAGATAAGTATGCCATAAGCATAAAAATTCAACTCTTCAGGCTGCAAATATGGAAAGACAACCACGACTATGTATAGATATACCTAGAAACCTGACTGATATAGAAACTTTCATCCAATCGAAGGTATTCATAGCTATCGAAGAAGTTTTCACATGTGCCAGAGGGGTTACTCCCAAAAACTCTATCCGAAGTTTCGAATATTTTCATCCCTCTCATGCAAAGTGAGAAACCAGCTAGAGCGACAGCGACAAACAGGCCCTTACGTTACGTAGTACCCTTACTGATGCTGATAAATACGCTTATCTATCAGAGAATCGCTGAGGCGTGTTAATCCCGAGAATACGTGTAATTTGGGTAGGTACGTGCGGCGTTCTCGCCGGTTTAGTTACGCCCGTTTAATCCACAGATGTTGGCTGTCAATAACCCCAGGACATAATACATTCATACCGAGAAGTACAATTTAATCATGAATTTCTAAAGTTCATAAGGTATTAACCCTGTAACTGCCGGCGTTTAATACTGAAGATACATAGGGTAAGGTGGTGTAAGAGTGCGCGGGCGATAACAGTGCGCATCGCACGTCACGTCGATCCTGGGAGGGGTATGCGGCTAGCTTTAGTTGTGTTTTGATCTGTTGGTGATAAAGGTTACACTGCCGAAAAAATAACGAAATTGGTTAAAAATTGTAGATACCACGTAAGTCGAAACTTTTTTACTCGTTTTGATCTAATTTTATTGCGTTTGGCAAAGATTTCTGTTCGTAGACTTTCAGTTTAACAAAATTATTCAATTTTTATGCAAATAGCTTACCTACTTAGCTAACCGATTCATTCAAAAAACTTGCCCGAAAACTCAATAGATGGCGGCAGTGGTTCAATTTGTTTGAAAAAGGTCAAACGTATAAGAGTGCGCACGGAGTGTGCGTATAAGATTGCGCGCGCACTCTTATACGACGTTTATTTACCGAAGTGTTGTGGGTAAAATAAAATGGCATTTATTATGCTTATATTTTATTAGGTGTATTTACAGCATGTCTCGGAGAAAGATAACTTCTTCCCGACAAAACAGTACGAAGAATGAAGTTGTAAAAGAGTTCAGGTACCATTTAAAAACATGTACTTTGGATTAACAGCAAAGGCATTGCGTGGGCTAGCTTTTGAGTATGCTCAAGTATATGAATACCAATAAGGTTTAATGCAAAATCTAAATTAGCTAGAAAAGAATGGTTGAGGTGTTTTTGAAGAGATATCCTGATATATCATTGAGACAACCAACTGCTACAAGCGTTGCTAGAGTTATGGAATTCAACCAGGCACAAGTCGAGAACCTATCACGGAAGATTGGATCGAGTGCTCAGTGTGCCGGCAATGGTGGCATGAACACTGTACTGGCTTCTTAGGCCAAGGACTGTATACGTGCGACTTGTGCATTAAGAATTAATCCGCGCACTCTTATACGACTCAACGCGCACTCTTATACACCTGGGTGTATAAGAGTGCGCAATTTTCATTTTTTATATATCTTCAGTTCCTACCTTAACTAATAACATAAGCGTGATTTGTTCTTCTATAATTTGTTGACAGATAAACAGAGTTTATAAAGTGCGCATCGCACGTCACGTCGATCCTGGGAGGGGTATGCGGCTAGCTTTAGTTGTGTTTTGATCTGTTGGTGATAAAGGTTACACTGCCGAAAAAATAACGAAATTGGTTAAAAATTGGAGATACCACGTAAGTCGAAACTTTTTTACTCGTTTTGATCTAATTTTATTGCGTTTGGCAAAGATTTCTGTTCGTAGACTTTCAGTTTAACAAAATTATTCAATTTTTATGCAAATAGCTTACCTACTTAGCTAACCGATTCATTCGAAAAACTTGCCCGAAAACTCAATAGATGGCGGCAGTGGTTCAATTTGTTTGAAAAGGGTCAAACGTATAAGAGTGCGCACGGAGTGTGCGTATAAGATTGCGCGCGCACTCTTATACGACGTTTATTTACCGAAGTGTTGTGGGTAAAATAAAATGGCATTTATTATGCTTATATTTTATTAGGTGTATTTACAGCATGTCTCGGAGAAAGATAACTTCTTCCCGACAAAACAGTACGAAGAATGAAGTTGTAAAAGAGTTCAGGTACCATTTAAAAACATGTACTTTGGATTAACAGCAAAGGCATTGCGTGGGCTAGCTTTTGAGTATGCTCAAGTATATGAATACCAATAAGGTTTAATGCAAAATCTAAATTAGCTAGAAAAGAATGGTTGAGGTGTTTTTGAAGAGATATCCTGATATATCATTGAGACAACCAACTGCTACAAGCGTTGCTAGAGCTATGGAATTCAACCAGGCACAAGTCGAGAACCTATCACGGAAGATTGGATCGAGTGCTCAGTGTGCCGGCAATGGTGGCATGAACACTGTACTGGCTTCTTAGGCCAAGGACTGTATACGTGCGACTTGTGCATTAAGAATTAATCCGCGCACTCTTATACGACTCAACGCGCACTCTTATACACCTGGGTGTATAAGAGTGCGCAATTTTCATTTTTTATATATCTTCAGTTCCTACCTTAACTAATAACATAAGCGTGATTTGTTCTTCTATAATTTGTTGACAGATAAACAGAGTTTATAAATAAATAAAGTTCATTTTTCTAAATGTGGTATTTTATTTTTTATGGGGTCTCAAAATTAAAGTGCGCACTCTTACACCACCTTACCCTAAATTAATTTCAAGTTTACTAATTCTTAGTTTTATTTAAGTTTTTTTTAATGCATAACAAGGCCAAGGATTAAGTTCAAAAGCGTGCAAAAGAGTAGGTGCTAGAAATACAGATGACACGGCAGATCAAGATAAACACTGTGGTTTCTTATGGATGTAATAATTATAGTTACGATAAGTATTGCAATGAAAATGTGTTGACTGTACATAAAAATGAGGTTAGTGCTAAATTCCTAACAATAAATAACAAACAGGTATCCACTGATAGCATAAAATACATAGATAAGTCAGGTGCCATCAATGCTTGAGTTTATTGCCTATGCGACAAATGTCAGGTCCGTTACTACCGTAAAGCGCTATGAATACGTCCCGTTAGCACGTTACCGCCTACGTTTAGGACCAAATGGACAAACAGCCGTACGAACGTCGAACATTGTTCAAATTGTAAAGCGTTGTTGCTAGGCCGAGATGAGATTACTGTTCCTGTGCATGGGTCGGCATGACCCAAAATATGACGGGGACATAACCGGGCAAATTCGGGCTTTAGGCGCACCGAGGAATTCAATTACCTACCTGTGGCACGATGTATGCGTGCGCTTCGATACTCGTGCATTTCTGAATGAAAACTTTTTTGACATAAAGGTTCATGATACCTGTCAGGAAACTTTTAATTACGAGTAAAAAAAGGTAACTGATTACCAGTGATATTCTGTCATTAAATAAATAACTATCCTCTATCCTGTGAAACCAAAAGTTGATGTTTATCTGAAGGATAAGTTCCTACTAGGTTATCAGGGATTTTATCAGCAAGTGGTGAAAGAGAAACCTTTAATTGGCCTCAGTATAAGACTGTTAGTATTTTAAGCCTAAAATGTTCTTATTTTTTTGCCATTCGTTTTGAAAACTCGTCGTCTTTTCAGAAAAAAATATGAATTAAACATACATCGCCTCAAAGGCTACTCCCACGACTTTTATAAGACAGTCGTTATATCAACAAAAAAGGAAAAATTGTAGCTCATGTTTCCGAAATGGACGAAGATGTATCATTTTGTTTACGTATACGTAACTAATACGCAATTACAGCGAACCAATTAGGCGATGTGGCACGCACGTGAAGCTGTCAGCTCAGAATACATTTCAGAATACCTTTCAGGGCATATTCTATTCACAATCCCCAGGCACTCGCCTCGCCAAGCCACTCGATCGAGCCGGCTCAGTAGCGCTCAGTAGTCAATGCGCCCGATTACGTAACTCCACATTGCTCTTAGTGCGTTCGTTCATTCATCGAACGTCCGATCGAAATGCGTCATTCAATCACTCCTCAAACGGTGAAGAAACACTTTCGTAAAATAACACGAAGTTTAACACAATAAGACCGCTGTAACACTCCTCGAAAGTTTATTTAGAAACGTCTAAAAGTTTAACATCTTTTCCGTCGCTATTGAAGAAAACTTTCGCAAGGCTAATAAAGGAGCTTTGACGTGAACGTTGGGTAATCAAGTAATCACCTTTCTCGTGGTTACTTTAACGCAAGCCAAGATTGGTGTCTTGTGATTGTATAAAAATTCTTACGCAAACTGGTTTCTTAATGGATTACTTTCTTCATTACTTACTCGTAAATAGAATTAAAACTTTGGCATCTTAGGTGGTAGGAATTACATAAAAAGTTTATTTTCAGAATGTTTCATATTGTGTAAATGATGCTATTGACTGTACATTTTTGATGCATTTAAGTAGTTTCCCAGTTAAAGCACTGCCTATAGGTATACGAGTATAAGAAGTTCGAGTTTGACTTTATACCTGGGAGATCAGGATTTGTATTTTGTAAACACATAGCAATAAAAAACTCTGCTCGAGTTAAAGTATGTACGTGCACGAAGCTATAACTATATTTTATAACTTACAAAGTTCATAACCACGTTGATACACTATAGCGAGAAAATCAACAACTTTCATTTGTAACGCGAACAGAATCAAAGTTTCAGCGCATCGGGACTGTAAATCTGTCTCGCGCTGACAAATGGTATGGTGCTCCACTAAGGGGTATTGGCCTAAGTGATTTAAATATAAACCTTGAAACTTTGCACTGTTTCCTCAATTTCACGAGACAGGCTTTTCCATGGAAAAGCTCAGAGGTATAAGTATACTCCAGAGAGTAAAACAGAAATAATGTTTTGGTAACTTTTGTAAAACCCACCATAGAATGAAAATAAGCATTGACATGCTTTCAAAACAGTTTTTAGCACAAAATTAGGTAACTAATCATATTAACTTATTTAATTATAATTAAGTTTCAGGAAGGCTCCTTTCTCGTAAATTCATAAAAAAGGTAGAACCCAACAATAATAAAAAAGGTAAGTAAGTACCTGTGTGAATTTTTTTAAGTAACCTTGTCAAGTGATCTTCAAGCTGGCAGCAAACACGATCCAAAACGTTTTTATTAAGATAATTTTCCTTTTCAATTAAGGTCGGAAATGGCGCAAGGAATAAATTGTGGTAATTATATTAAAGAAGAACATAAACTTGGCTCACTTGGCTGGCAAGAGCAACTTGAGTAAAACTAGAACTGTCGCGTCAATGGAAAGCCGGGATTAGCAGCTAGGGTATAGTTTGTAAGCTAATGACTGGTAAAGCTCACTAGATGAATGAGATTGGCATGGGATTACATAAACTGATATTTGCATTATCTTTGCGACCCCATACTACACTGAAAAATATGTTTGGTAACAGCTAACACGAAATAAGTGACTGGTGAATTAAGTGTTAACTATAACCAAACCAAGTCTAGCTCACTACATACTTATTTTTTTTAATTTACACAACATTTTGTTCCTCATAACCAAAGTGTTCGGAGGTCACTTTTGCTGTGTAAACAGTAACCAAACATTTTTTTCAGTGTACGAGTAACAAAACTAAAGAAAAATATTTAATCTTCCGGCGTTTTCGAACTTCTAACTTGAACTGGTGAACATCGTACTGGCATATTTTTCACACAAACCGTTTTCTCATCATTTAAAATTTCCCTGGACTGCGACCAACTTTTCAAAATTAAAATCTGCTAAGTTTCGTTCAGCTAAGTTCTCGAGTTTTAACAAACAGTTTATTTTTTATTTAGATACAGTTTCTATAAAACTTCATATTTTCAAGTTTTAGAATGGTATCCTTGTTATAAAAAAAATAGATAGAAAGTAATTCTGTTTAGGTTTCAAAAAAATTCAATAACCCATCACATTAGAGCAACATAAATACTAATTTTAAAATAATCGAAGCATCCGATTTGTGATTCCCTTAAGACGCAGAACTCAGTTTGAACCAAAGCATAATCACAATAAACTGACGATACGGAGCTAGTTAGCTGCCTCGGCGTTGATCTTAAGATAATTTTCAGGCTATTAGAGGCTGCTGTCTGGAGTGAGAAAAGCTAAATCTTAATACTATTAAGTTGACAACAATTAAAACTTCGAAAATGAAAACAATTATATGTATGTATAACCCAGTTAATTAAAATGTTTTTAAAATAATGTAAGCAATTTGTAAACACAAATTACTAATTAACCCCGTTAACCCCTCGTGGTAAGCTAAATAATTATTGTGTGACGAATGGATTCACCAATATATTCGAGCGCGTGTGGCTACGGGGATCGAATCCGATCGGAGATTCGCGTTCCTCGGATCACCAGTCAGCCAGTTTGACCGTATTTTAAAAAAAAACAAGAGCGTTAAATTCATTCATAGAACTTAGATTAGTTGCAAATTCTTAATCTTTCACCCCGACTTCGTAAATTCCATCCATCAAACACATCTAGGCACCATACTATAGGATTAAATTAGAAGAAACAGAAAGAGAGCTGGAGTGTGCAAAGAGGATACGTAGCTTACTTATGAAATATTCTGAGGCATTACCGAATTAGCAGAATATTCGACGTGAAAGCTTAACAAATAATTCATGCTTCCAACTAGGTATACTAAAGCAGTTCCTATATAATATCTTGAACTACCTAAGTATATTTAACTACATTATCTATATTAAATTGGAATCCATTGCTTATCTATACGTATAGATTACGTAATTATAGCATGTAATTTCTTTTGAAAGTAGACTATTTTTTTTATACTATTAGGCACATGTTTTGGTTCGAAAAATCAAACAATAACATTTATCTGGAACATTAGAGATTGGTTGTGGGTTGTTTACTACACGATTGATGAAAAACGCAATTATCTGTCAAATAGTTCTTATGATTTTGACTAACCTGGTTATTAGATCATGTTATTTGCCTACTTGTACAAAATAGAACGCCTCAGGTTCCACGACGTATAACTTGTTATTTGCAGAAAAAGTATTCTGTGTGCTGTGAAGTACAAAAAGGAATGTTCTTGACTTTTAAAGTTACTACTCAATACATCCAAAGCTTCTTATGCACTGCCTTCTGCCTTTGACATACTGCCACAAAGATATAGATACTCCTAGCAGAACGAGCGTTTCATTATAAAGGAGCGTCTTGGAACAGAACAAAAGCAGCCGCGGCGTAGCTACGAAAGGAAAAATATGGCGTCTGTCCTGTCACAGACAATCCTTTTAAAACTGTACTCATTAACTCTTAACCTACTTTTCATTAAACCGTGAATATTTTAATATACCTAAGGCTAATTTAACCTAAATTGTGATTTTGTCTGGAAATTTGATTTTAATTAGGTTTAAGTATATTCAAATTCTC
Organism: Ostrinia furnacalis; assembly: GCF_004193835.3. Lineage (NCBI taxonomy): Eukaryota > Metazoa > Arthropoda > Insecta > Lepidoptera > Crambidae > Ostrinia > Ostrinia furnacalis. Next base: position 120,921 of record NW_021133048.1, read on the forward strand.
CATTTTGTTCGCTTGACACTGATAGAGCGTCTCCGATAGGCACTTCAAGCGGATTACTGGAATTTCTTATAAAATTCCCTCAGTAATTTATCTTACACGCTAACGGAAAAGCGGAATTTTAGATCATCAAACAATTATTGGCTATTTAATAGTCAACCGTGTAATTTTGTTTTTATTTACCAATAAACCTGAAATTAACCGACATAATAATGAAAATAAAAAAAGAAATGATTAATTGTTTTCTAAATAATTATAAAATTATTTTTCGTCGTTTCGTCCCTCAAAAAGTCTGCGAAAACGATTTCCAATATGCTCTTTTCACTCTATTTTACACCTGGCTACCAAGGATATAATATAAAAAACAAAAGCTTTCCGCGTATGGACTAGACTAACGCCCGTTAGCTATATTAATCCCTATCCAAATCCGTCCGCCAACTCTCAAGTTTCAATATGTTTTCAATCACATACCTACTCGTATCCACAATTTCGATGCTATTAACTTTGATTGTTAAATATGTACGAGGGCGGNTAACAGTATGAAAATGTTAAAACATCGAAAACCGATGATATTTTGACCATAAACAGATTATAATTTGACAGTTGACGGACTGTTTTGGATTTAGATTGATTATTATAGCAAACCGGGTTCATTAAAGGCATTGAGTTATAATGTACTACGTACTAGAGAAGACATGTCAACTAGACTGTTTCTGGCACGCAAATAGGTCCATGGACCGAAATTCAATTAGTATGTGCTCAGCGGTTGCTGTGACAACACGCTTGAGTGCAGTTTTGTTTTTTGAAATATGCCATCCTTTAGACGAAAATACTGTTCAAATAACTCCAGATACATATTAAGTAAAAATCAAGGAATGACTTTTTACCATTAAGTTGTAGGTTATGCACTTTGAAACACTAATTTAATTTTAATTTGTTAATTACAAGGCGTCACCGCGGCGGCAGCCATTTTACGAAAATTTCAAAGAATAAAAATCGCAGACTTGACACTGACGCATAAATTAGTATACGAAAGGAAGGTTAAATACAGCAATAAAAAGATTTTTTTAAAGATTATAAGCACTTTGTATTGCACAAATTACTAATAGTCCCGTCCAGCCCCTTGTGTTAAGCTAAATAAGCTTGGGTTACGGGTGGGCTCACACAATAGTCGTGCGGCATCATGGATCAAACTTGTTTGAATCTCACTGCTGTTGTTCGTATGCGACTGGTTAGTTAGTAAATCACCCTAATTATTGACACCTAGCTCACGAGATAGGCTAAAATTATAATAATTGTACAGTGTGTCTGGTCACCAGTGTCCGACCCGTTAGGGCGCAGTAATATGATCAATTTAATCGACAAATCCAGTATTAAAAAATTACAGCTATTTTAATTTTTTTAGTTTCTGAGTCCGGATGGATTCATTTATTTACCAAATCTACCGATGTACAGGACCTATGAGTATAAAAGTGATTCGTTCGACAGCTGAAAAAGTAAGCAATACGTTGTCATCAAAAGCTTCCATTTAAATTTCTTAGAAACACTTGGTAAAAAAAATGATGCTTCTTTTTAGATTTTTCAATGTTACAAAAAACTAGAAAGTTTTACATTTTTAGATGCACTAAGTCATTACCTAAAAACTGATATACCTTGGCTTTAAATCAACTAGTCTAGGTGCTAGCTACACAGGAGATGCAGCGGTGAAAAGGAGAGGTGGGAATAGTCCCGTAACTTCTACCTCACAGCTATTATACGTGTACTCAACCACTGAGATAGTTAACAATAGAGACAATAAAATAACTGAAAGTTTCTGACTTTCAGTTATTTTATTGGTTCTGGAGTGAAGGCGTGGGTCATCCCTAGCTTTGTTCCTACCGTGACGAGTGGGAATTTTTCTAAAATCTCAAGATGGACTGACTGAAGATAGCAGGAAGACGCTGGGTGCAGGCCACTATCAACTGGGCGATGTGGAAATCATTAGAGGAGGCCTTTGTTCAGCAGTGGACGTCCAGTAGCTAAAATGATGATGACGATGTTTCCTTACAGTATCCAATTCAATAGGCAGAAACTAAACGTAAACGAAGTGTCGCCTCTGTAATGGTATCATTATCTATAACTCATAATATTTCGTGCGCTGTTGGATGACAGTTTTAAACTAGAGATGGGTAATTTTTTTATCGAATTAGAAAATACCAGTTAACGATTCTCAAGGCGATTATCGATTACATTAGATTTTAATCGGGAAGAAAAATAATTAATGGCTTAAGCATCAGTATGAAGCCCATACGCACTTGTAGCACAAGTAACACGATTAGCCTCAGTCCCCTCAGTTGTGAATTCGGAATCGCCAGTTGTAATTTTAAAATCGCATCACAGAGTGAAGTAACTAACACCAAAAAACGGCAGAGCGAAGTGATTTCGAATGTTTCAACTGCTACGTTTTGTCACTTGTCTAGGAGGGCTAATTTTAGTCTAAGGGAGGGGAGCTTAGATTACATTACAGGAAACGCACAATATAATAAAAGAAAATAATGTAAGTAGCTGAACCTTTTTGCTATTGAGCACCATGAAAATTTAACACAATTTAGCCGATTTGTTTATTTTCACAATCGTTTCACAATGTCTATGATGAGGCGACCGCAGGAACGTCACTATTCGTGCAATCCTATCAATGAAGTACGACATTTTCTGGTGCAGATTTTATCGCCATAAATTATGAAACTTGATAGTCATGGATTTGACTGACAGCTGTCCGTCAAATTCCCGCCCCGCACCCCGCACTGTACATATTTTGTTCGCGATGTCTGTTCTATACGTAGTAATATAGTACCTTTAAAGGATTAGATTTATTTATTTATTTATTTTGGCTTTTCAACAATTTAAAAATTTAAAATACATAACCAAAGTTAGTATAAGTGCCCCATCACTTTAAGAAAAGCACTGCATGTGCCAATTAATGTGTAACTACGCAAAAAAAATGCAAATACTACCTACACTACAGTACAATTTTATATTGCTACAGTATACAATGATACAGATGCATCGAACATATTCGCAAATGTTTGTTACAGTAGAGATAACCAATACAGTATTTCAATAAATTCAATTAATTTTAAATGCATGATTATTCCAAAGCAAGTATGGCCTTCTTTATACCAGATAGCTTGCACTGGAAGAATTTTTATCTCTATCTTTAAAGCAGCTCAAGGAACCTACTCAAGTGGTTTCATAGTTCATATCGCATGCTAGTCGCTTTGAGCGGCTCTGAACTGTAAACTGGTCGACATATTGCATTGCACGAATGTTTCGTTTAAAATATCGATTCGAATAGTTTTACGGCACCGTAATACTCTTTTGGAAGTTATTTGCATATTTACGGACTAATTCATAGGCTACATTAGTACAGTTTGTAGAGTTTCAGTTAATAATATTTCAATTAATTGGAGACTAAAATGACTGGTATTATAATGACTTCGATACATTGCGGATACCTATCTATGTAGTTATTAAATGTGTACCAAAAGCGCGTAATGCAAACGATTTGCTTTCCTTGACTTCCAAATTCCAATAAACTGCTGAGTAAAGCAAGATGTTTTAAACCAGAGTAATGCTAATAGTTAATTAAACTCTTAACTCTTTGCAGGTTCCGCTTAATGTTACAACAAAGGAGGTAGTAGAAAGTTTATAGCTGCTGCTTTCAGTAGAACAAAGAAGCAACATTTTTAATATTGTTGGTACAAGAAGGTGTGACATATATCGCACGTTCATAATCAAACCGTCACTATACGAAATTGGGAGAAATTGAGTTAACATCGCCATCTATCAGCGCTCCGCGAAAAGTGCATGCTGTAAAAATCCCAAGCTTAAAGCTCAAATAGTTCGGCAGATATCACTAGTGTCGTTATGGAGTTTAATGGGAAAACCGGCATTTGTTGTGAGTAACAGTGACACGTTTTAGTAGTGACGGGATCTGGACGGGCACGCTGTGATAGTTATGTAAACTCTGTGTTGAAAAACGTCATTTTTAGCATAAAGACGCTTTTACTCCAAAACCATAAGATAAGTCACAATAAAGTAATACGAAAAACGCCTTAAAACAAAAAGTGACAATATTTCTCTTACATTTTTAAAAAGATTGTTCATCACTTCGTATAATATTGTGCTTATCCAAATAGTGAAATATTAAAACAACAAGAAATATTTTTAAATGACTAAGTAGTTATAATTTTATCTAACAAAAATGCCACCAGTCAATCGAAACACTAGTAAAATCAAAGAAATTATCAAGGTAATTACTACTTTGTCTAGCGTTTGTGGACTATGAAAAAGCCTTGGATTCGATCGAGATCTGAGCAGTGCTACAGTCTCTCCAACGGTGCCAAATTGACTATAGATACATCGAAGTGTTGAAAGGCTTGTACGAAAACGCCACAATGTCGGTTCGTCTCCAGGATCAGGACTCGAAACTCATCCAGTTGCAGCAAGGGGTGAGACAGGGAGATGTCATATCTCCGATACTGTTCAACACCGCCCTGGAAGATGTTTTCAAGCTTCTGAACTGGAGCGGATTCAGCATAAATATCAACGAGTACATAATCCACCTTCGATTTGCGGACGATGTCGTAATCATGGCTTAGACTGTGGAAGATCTAGGCATAATGCTCGATGGCCTAAGTAGAGCCTCTCAACAAGTGGGCCTGATGAATGAGTATGAAAATGAATATGGACAAGACAAAAAACATGTCAAATGTCCATGTAGTATCCACTTATCTGGAGACTCTACACTCGAAAGTTTACTGACCTGGGACAAACAGTCCAGTTACGTGTGATGTAGTTTTATAGTAATTTCATGTGTGTAACGTATTTATTTCTGATCGAGAATTTACATTTATTACTGTTACCATTGGTACCACATAATCCAAATTATTAAGTTTTAAGTTCATTAAAATTACTGATTTTTTTGTGTTAGTTTTATTTAATAATAATCATTTTTTTATTTTTCATCGTCAAATTTATATGAAAATAGTGACATTTCTACCGGAATTAATAATACAACATTAACACGTTTTTAATTGAAAACTGTCACTGTCTCAATTTTAGTGGAAAAGTGACACTATTTTTAGAGAAAAAATTAAATATTAAATAAACCATTATGATAATTTGAAAGATAATTATATTTCCGTAAAAGCCAAATAAGCCACTACTGGTCTTTAACAAAAAACAAAACATTTAATAGCATTTTGCTCATTTTGCAAGGGTTTTAAAATTTGAGCATTTCAAATGCTTTTCCTGAAAAATCGACTTTTTTGTATAGTGACAGTTTGATTATGAACGTGCGATATGTATGTTAGTTACGATAATTTCTAGGTACCATATAAATTGAGTTGTCAAAATCATTAGAAACTAGAAAGACATTCTGCAGTCGGGGCTTTAAACTGTATCGATTACGTGCTATACGTGTAGATATTTTAATTTTCATACAAATCGGATCTTATAAAATTTATTTTGTATGAAAATTAAAAAAATGATGATATCAAATTTCTGACTTCACCATACCATTTATATGCCCATGTTAACATGGGCTAGTGTCGGCTCATATACCCATTTACCTAACACCCTGTATAGTAAAGAAAAATGTTCCAAAAACGGGAAATATTATTCAAATAATTTCACTTGTATCAAGTCACGGGCTCAGCTAGTGTAGGTATTAAAACCTTTCAAAATAATTACTATCGATACTAAAGGGAAACCTTTTATTTTAAGAGAAGAAAATAAATCTTTGTTAGTGTTCGAATTTTCAGCTAAATAAAGCGTTCTTTTGTTTACCGTCATCATTATTTTACTTTACAAAGAATATTGTATAAGGGAAGTTATCATTTTCTAAATGGATGTTTTTTATCCAAGTAGGTACCTACCTACACAAAAAAAATGTTATAGTTCCGTATTTAAGTTCCATTTAAGAAGCATATTTTCCTGTCACTTTCTACCAGAATCCGGCCATAGTCACTGAACATGAGACTTGCTAGTAAAATATTTCACGTCCTTTAGGGAAATTCCGTGCAGTTACAAATGAAGAAAATGCACGCAGGGTACGTGCCCTTAAACCTTAAAATGCCTTGTACAGCATGTCAAAGTATACATACTTTTGATACAAAATAGCACATGAATTGCAACGGGATAATAAGACATAATATATGTATATACTCGTAGTTACTTGGTTTTATTTCTAAACTAGCTTTCCGCCCGCGGCTTCGCCCGCGTGGAATTTTGTCTGTCACAGAAAAACTTTATCGCGCGCGTCCCTGTTTCAAAAACCGGGATAAAAACTATCCTATGTTCTTTCCCGGGACTCAAACTATCTCTATGCCAAATTTCATCAAAATCGGTTGCGAGGTTTAATCGGGAAAGCGTAACAGACAGACAGACAGACAGACAGACAGACAGACAGACAGACAGACAGAGTTACTTTCGCATTTATAATATTAGTTGGGATTTCGTATTTATTATTTGTAAACATCATCTATTAAAATGGTCTAGCAATTTCCCTTGCTTTTAGGGATTAAATGTCCACGACTCCCAGTAGGTTAAAGACGGCCCTTCAAAAGATAAGATGCTACAGTGTCACAGTGTTTAGCTGATGCACCTCATCCGTACAAACGTTGAATAGTCCAGTCATTTACAATGGACCTATTACGACAAGTAGCCTGGAGAAAACTTCATATTTGCCCACTATAAAGCATCAGTCCCGCGGCGGCACCCGCGGCCCTAGCCCGCATTCTGCAGGAAGTCTTTCATCTGGCCCCACAGCGCCGGTTCCTGAATCGGGGCCGTGCTTACAGCCTGACCCTTCCTTTGAAGAAAACACGCCTTTTCCTGTGTGAAGGACGAACACAGGGACTCAGATGCAATAAAAAGACGCAAATAACAAACAACGACTGGTGACTAAAAAGAGAAGTATCTGTAACGAGACCTTTTTATGAGCGATGTTTTAGAAATCGATTTCGCAGCTGTCTTCTGAAATACTGATTCGTATGAAACATTTAATACTCCATAGATTGATGTACCGCGTCTTTGCAAAAGTTGAATAGCCCAGTCATTTACAATAAGCCAAGTAGTCTGAAGAAAACTTCCTATTTGCCCTAGCCCGCATTCTGCAAGAAGTCTTTCATCTGACCCCACAGCACCGGTTCCTGAATCGGGGCCGTGCTTACAGCCTGACCCTTCCTTTGAAGAAAACACGCCTTTTCCTGTGTGAAGAGACGAACATAGGGACTCAGATGCAATAAAAGGACGCAAATAACAAACAACGACTGGTAGCTAAAAAGAAGAAGTTTCTGTAACGAGACCTTTTTATGAGCGATGTTTTAGAAAACGATTTCGCAGCTGTCTTCTGAAATACTGATTCGTATGAAACATTTAATACTCCATAGATTGATGTACCGCGTCTTTGCAAAAGTTGAATAGCCCAGTCATTTACAATAAGCCAAGTAGTCTGAAGAAAACTTCCTATTTGCCCTAGCCCGCATTCTGCAGGAAGTCTTTCATCTGACCCCACAGCACCGGTTCCTGAATCGGGGCCGTGCTTACAGCCTGACCCTTCCTTTGAAGAAAACACGCCTTTTCCTGTGTGAAGAGACGAACACAGGGACTCAGTTGCAATAAAAGTTGAACAATGAATACTTACTACCTTCAGAAGTACCTACTTTTAAACAGTGAATTTATTACATGCATGGTTTTCAAAAACATTTGGTAGCAATCTTCAGCGTTACAAGAATCCGAATGAAATTCGGACAAATACCTTGAAAATGGTTCTCATTTATACGTACCCTATATTCGTTATACGTTGGGGCCTGAAGTCTAGAGAATCAGTCAACACGGTGCACTATGGAGCGAAATTGCGATTTATGGACATAGCGATTTTTTTCACAATTTCTATTTGAAAAAAATACCTATCGATAGGTTACGTTATTCTGATGAATAAATGCTGCACAAGTTTTTCTCTAAAACCAATAGTTTGACTGGAAAAAAATATTTTCTATTTTCGTTGTATGGAATGAAACATAAAGTGGTCGATTTCGACTAAGCCTTGACAGATCTTGCTTTGAAACTACTTGAGCCTTGTTCTATGGCTTGTTGACTGTAATCCTACGCTATCAGCGCGCATCCAAAGTTGCCCGTTCACAAGTTATGAGGTTCTGAAAAATTAAAAAAAAGTAAGTAAAAGTGACTTTTTTTTGGAATATCTTTAAAGATTTAACAAAAATATAAAGATTTTATACGTTAATAATGTAAATTAACCTTAAATTACTGCTAAAAACACATTTTAATAAACTTAAAAGGAATTAAATCAGCGATTTTTTTTTCACAATTTCTGTTTAAAAAAAATACCTGTCGATAGGGTATGTTATTCTGATGAATAAATATTATGAACGTTTTTCTCTAAAACCAATAGTTTGGCTGGAAAAAAATATTTTCCATTTTCGTTGTATGGAATGAAACATAAAGTGGTCGATTTCGACTAAGCCTTGACAGATTTTGCTTTGAAACTACTTGAGCCTTGTTCTATGGCTTGTTGACTATAATCCTAGACTAACAGCGCGCGCACAAAGTTGCCCGTTCAGAAGTTATGAGGTTCCGAAAAATGAAAAGTAAAGTAAGTAAAATTGACTTTTCTTTAGATAAGACGACAAGAGAAAGGTTAATTACATTACTAAAGTATATAATTTTCATGTTTTAGTTGAATCTTTAAAGATTTATACCCAAAAAAAGATACTTTTACTTACTTTAATTTTCATTTTTTGGAACCTCATAACTTCTGAACGGGCAACTTTGGGCGCGCGCTGTTTTTGCAGGATTATAGTCAACAAGCCATAGAACAAGGCTCAAGTAGTTTCAAAGCAAAATCTGTTAAGGCTTAGTCGAAATCGACCACTTTATGTTTCATTCCATACAACGAAAATGGAAAATATTTTTTTCCAGCCAAACTATTGGTTTTAGAGAAAAACGTTCATAATATTTATTCATCAGAATAACATACCCTATCGACAGGTATTTTTTTTAAACAGAAATTGTGAAAAAAAAATCGCTGATTTAATTCCTTTTAAGTTTATTAAAATGTGTTTTTAGCAGTAATTTAAGGTTAATTTACATTATTAACGTATAAAATCTTTATATTTTTGTTAAATCTTTAAAGATATTCCAAAAAAAAGTCACTTTTACTTACTTTTTTTTAATTTTTCAGAACCTCATAACTTGTGAACGGGCAACTTTGGATGCGCGCTGATAGCGTAGGATTACAGTCAACAAGCCATAGAACAAGGCTCAAGTAGTTTCAAAGCAAGATCTGTCAAGGCTTAGTCGAAATCGACCACTTTATGTTTCATTCCATACAACGAAAATGGAAAATATTTTTTTCCAGTCAAACTATTGGTTTTAGAGAAAAACTTGTGCAGCATTTATTCATCAGAATAACGTAACCTATCGATAGGTATTTTTTTCAAATAGAAATTGTGAAAAAAATCGCTATGTCCATAAATCGCAATTTCGCTCCATAGTGCGGTGTGTGTTCCACCATCGGGGTTCGACCAAACCACATTTAATGTTGTAAAAAATTTGAAAATTATTTATTTGCAGAATGTGGTACATTAGATGTTACATAATGAAATGGAGCAGAACACATTCACAATATAATTCGTATACGAACCACCAGGATCAGCCATCGACAAAAACTTCATACATTTTACTACACGCATCCGTCAACCGAACACTACATAAAATTCTGAGGCTGAGTATATTTATTTATTCAAAACATAAAAAAGTTGACCTAGAAACCTCCAGTACCCAAATTACTTATGTATCGTACAAAGCACATGAAAGGTCACGTGTGCCTATCCATCAATCGCCACGAAATATATCACATACTGTCACCAATCAATCATTGCTAATATGGGCGTGTCATTCAATACATACCGGTATGTTTACCACTCTCGTGCATGCTTATAAATGTACAATAACATTCTACCTCATCACATTAGTACTTGGCATATTTGTTTATTCATTTTTGTGGCAAAATAACACCTATTCCAACGCTATAAGATGCCACAGTATTTAGCTTCCGGACGACGCAATATAGTTTGTAACTTTTTTTTATTGCAACCACGTCACCGACAGCGTTATATAATTTTTGATAGATTGATCATGACGCGCCTTAATATTGTTTAAAGTATGACTTTGCTATAATAAAATTAAGATCATCGTCTTTATAGTCAAAAACATCTAAGATACGATTAAACCATCATAGGTTAACTTATAAAAGTAATGTTAAACTTAATCCCCCTTTATTAATAAAAAGTTACACCTAGGATGAACTCTGGATTAAAATGACATTTCCATACTAAGTAAATGACAATTTAAGCCAGAGTTCAACTAGTACGATTTAACTAACTTTTATTAATAAGGGGGAATGGATTTAGCTTTGTTCTATTGCTTTCCTTTATGTAGATAACTGTCACTTTTAATCTGTTTTATTATGTAACTAGCGGCCGCCCGCGACTTCGTACACGTGGATCCCGTTTTAACCCTTTAGGGGTGGTGTTTCGTAAAATCCTTTCTTAGCGGATGCCTACGTCATATTCATCATCAAATTTCAGCCCGATCCGTCCAGTGGTTTGGGCTGTGCGTTGGACATGTAAGTCAGTCAGTCAGTCAGTCACCTTTGAGTTAATTATATTTAGATAGACAAATAAAAATACTCATAATAAGGTGATGAAAACTCGACTCTATAAACTAAACTACAAGAAATACTCGAGCGTCCTTTGATAATAATGAAAGCTTTCACAACTCGGCGAGCCCACGACCGTGTGAGTAAGGGATTGGTTTTATGGCAACAGTATTAAAAGGGTTCTATTAAGTAATAGACAAATAAAAATACTCAGAATAAGGTGATGAAAACTAGACTCTAACAAACTAAAGTAGGTACAAGAAATACTCGAGCGTCCTTTGATAATGAAAGCATTCACAACTCGGCGAGCCCACGACCGTGTGAGTAAGGGATTGGTTTTATGGCAATAGTATTAAAAGGGTTCTATTATGTAATAGACAAATAAAAATACTCATAATAAGGTGATGAAAACTCGACTCTATTAATAAGTAAACTAAACTACAAAAAATACTCGAGTATCCTTTTATAATGAAAGCATTCACAACTCGGCGAGCCCACGACCGTGTGAGTAAGGAACTGGTTTTATGGCAATAGTATTAAAAGGGTTCTATTATGAATAGACAAATAAAAATACTCATAATAAGGTGATGAAAACTCGACTCTATTAATAAGTAAACTAAACTACAAGAAATACACGAGTATCCTTTGATAATTAAAGCATTCACAACTCGGCGAGCCCACGACCGTGTGAGTAAGGGATTGGTTTTATGGCAATAGTATTAAAGGGTTCTAATTCGATTTGTGTTCTGGATCCGAATCAGAGCGAGAGATTTTAATTGGAACAATACGAAACACATGGAAACAAGGCGGAGTTGGATTGCCGTTATTTATAACCGTGAAATTGGGGGTAACATGATGTAGTTTATTTTTACCCAACTGGGCAAGAAAGAGGGTTATGTTTTTTTGCATTTTATAACGACGTGCTACGTCTACGTCGACAGTCGTAATGGTGGAGGCTTCTACGGGTTTAGCGCTTAACCCGGTCAGTGTCTACTCACGGACATTGCCCGCGGCGGCGTGATCGGAGGGAGCGGCGAGCGTTCGGCGAACAAACGAGTAATGTTCGGTTCGCGAGCGAACATCTACGAAGACAATCCTGACGCACTCTCTTCAACGACTTTGTACTAAACGGTCTCGATAACACTGTCAATTTATCTATCTATCTATAGCCACAGCCTTTGGGTTCGCCTTCGAACATAGGCCTCCTCTTCAACCCTCCCCCGACTTCTGTCCCTGGCCACACGCATCCAGTTCACTCCAGCCTGTTGTCGGATATCGTCTGTCCATCGTTTAAGCGGTCTTCCCCTGCCGCGGGTGTTGTTGCGGGGTCTCCACTCCAGGGTCTTTCTGGCCCAGCGATCCTGGTTCATCCGTGCAATGTGCCCTGCCCATCTCCATTTATGATGGATTTGCTATTTATATCGAATAGATAACTAATTTCATACAGTTCATTCTTTTCATTTATAAACTTCCACTACACACACTATCGAAGTAACAGTCAGTGCCTGAGGTAATGGGAGCGGCACGTGAGGGTTATTTGTGACGGTCAAACTTCAGCGAGACTTCAGATTTACGAGACTATTCCCACCTCTCGTTCCCACCACTGCAACTCCTGTGTAGCCAGGATCTACAGCTTGACCGCCACAAAAACCCAACCAATGAAGGTCAAGTTTGTCGCGGGGGAAAGTTAAACTGTCATTGGACCCGCAACGAAATTAATCAGAAGAACATAGGAGGAGTTCGAAATTAAGGTTCGACTTCCCTCCATTGCAAAGCGGATGACAGGTGACAAACAAACAGGTTTAAAAACCTTTAAGAGATTATGCACCACGGACAATTTATTAAATTAAGGGGGCCTAGCTTATGAGCAATTAGCAACTACCTGCCAATAATATTTTTCACAAAATCGCTTAAAAGCACGAAAATTTTTGCTTGTCGCGACAAGATCGGTGTAATAAATTGATATCATAATGGTGTAAAATTTGATGAGAAACCCGATATCTACCTTAGTTATTCAAATAGATCCGAGGAAATTTCATTTTCATAAATTCGCTTGTTCATTTCGTAAACCTACAGGCGGCTCCCGCGGCAAAATGAACTTGCTGAGATATTTTTATAACGGCTGGAGCGTAAAAAGTTGTTCTATATGTCGCAGACGGTCATGAGTACGGACACTAAAGTGAAACGCAAGTGCGCCACCTAGCGGCGAATCGGCACAACACCGCTTTGGCGCGCTTCGACAGAGTCGAACTCACTTTCGCTCCGGACGCCGACAAGAGAAGACATCGTCACGGAACTGTCCCACGTTTCACCTAGTGCCTATTTTATCGCTCGACGAAGTCTAGATTGTAGTACTAAGAACTAAGTGCTGATTTTGAACTCTGTTTGACGATTATTAAAAGTGTTCGAACACAAGTCTCATTCTCATTGCACGATACCCTATTTCGCCCACAATATCTGAGGTTCGAATCCTTGACGAGCCGACATCAGAATTGGGATCGAATCGTGCAATTGAGATCACTTTCAACGATATTGGAACCAACACGCTAATGAAGAGGCCAACATTTTAAATAAGAACATACCTACCTATACCTACTACCGGCAAGCTCCTTTGGCATCCAGGAACTGCTCGCTCGCTGGTCGTTCACTGGGCCTCGACCAATGTCGTCTCACCCGGTGGGCTAGTACCGCGCTGAGGGCGGAACAGTGGTGTCAAAGTCGAGTTGAGGGTATGCCCGGAATATAACTGGCCAGAAGGTTGGAAAAATCAGGATAGATGGCGCGGGGCGATGGTCAAGCTCACAGCGTTGGACCGGCGCAGGACGGCGGTCAAGCTCACAGCATTGGACTGGCACGGGGTGGTGGTCAAGCTCACAGCAATGGACGGCGGCGGCGGTCAAGTTAAGAACATTGGACCGGCGCGCGGCGCGGAACGAGGTTGCCCGCGAGTACTTTGGATCACAAGGGTGAGCGATGTTGTTTTTCATTTGATTCTTTTGCTGAATACTTGTTGTTGTTGGTTAAATATTTTCGCCAAGATTGAGTGGCAGACGTTTCAATAATGTTACTGTAATGACCGGTATAGGTCAAACACAAGTAGTCAGCACAGAATACATTTTATGTTGTGTAATGATGATTAACGATCGAATTGGAGGAATGCCCATCAGTCGAGTGCCGATTGATTAGTAATAACGATGATTTGAGTAATGATATTAGCGATGTAGAGGCCACTGAGTGATAGTCACAGGGATGACTACCACTATGTTCGTAATCACAGGGATGATTGCGATGTGTGATGTAATCACAGGGATGATTACATAATTTTGACTTGATGACGGACCATAGACTTTCGACTTATGACGATATCGTGATCACAGGGATGATTGCGATTAGTAATGTAGTCACAGGGATGATTACATTATTTTAAAACCTATAGTCACAGGGATGACTTGGGGTGTAATGTGCAGTTACAGGGATAATTGCAATAGTAGTCACAGGGATGATTACTAGTGAAAGTGATTGTTACAGGGATAACATTCACTCATTTTGAGAGTCACAGGGATGGCTTTCAAAGTTGTGGCACTTCCATACCTACTATTCATGATGCTTTCTTTATATTTGACTGAACGGCACTTGTACTTTTTGGCTTTTCTCTAGTATTTTCGTTAAAGTACGTTTTATAGGACAAAGGTAGTTTTCAGTTGATGAATTTTCATGTTTTACCATCTGGTAAAAGGTAGTTGTTTGCAAATTACTATTACGTCCAATCAAGTGATAATTTAATCTTGATTCAAAATAATTTTTGGTTTGGCTTATTGGTACAAATTTTAATGGTATAAAAAAAAGTGCGCCGTTAAGAACATGCAATAAATTACGTCACGTGCTCAATCACGCGTGACCTCGGCTGAGTTTACATTGAATGAAGATGTTATTGTAAATTATTTGGTTCCTAGGTGGTAGGTTCACCACTGATGTGAATATTATCGATACGGACGTACGTGACGGATGTAAATAGACTAAAACTATTAGAATTGCTTAAATAGACTTCCTGAATTCCTTGTCGGTTTACCTTGTAGGTAGGTACTCGTTTAGTAGAATACGGGCGGTGAGCTTAAAATAAGATTTCATCTTAGGAAAGTAGCAGCCTTGCCACTTTACACTTGCGTACTTACTATTCATGATCAATTGAGAAGAATGCCATAGGGTTATGTACCAGTCTAAGTTGAAGTCTAGGTACATGCTGCGAGGTACAGTTGTGGTGATGATGATGACTTTTTCTGTAATGGGAACTCGAGTTTGCTCTTGAGCCGTAAATCGTGGTGTGTAGTCGGTGAGTGATGCACACAGTGTTGTGATGGTACTTAATGGTACAGTTTCAGTAATGGTGATTACTGTGGCATATGGAGATACTCGAGTGTCCTACGAATTTATTAGTGACTAACAATATTGAAGTGTTGAAGTTAGTGATCGATCATGTTACATAGCCCTGGCTACTTCGATGTTCTTAAATGTTAAGTGTCGATTTTAGAAAATAGTTAGAATTGAGTTAGTTTACTTTCATGTTTTAATAGCAGTGATTTTGGTAGCGATTTGTAGTGTAATTATGAACATTGGATTGCAATGAAATTAGAACGCCTGAGATAGACGTGTCTATAGTACAAAAATCTATAATATAAAAATGAATCGCAAAATGTGTTGGTAAGCGCATAACTCAACAACGCCTGGACCAATTTTACCAATTCTTTTTTTAAAATGTTTGTTGAAGTCCAAGGAGGGTTTTTACAGCGAGAAAAGTTTGAATAATTTCCGGGTAAACCCTAAAAAACTCGAAACTTCACCCCTAAGGGTAAAACGGGGTCCACGCGTACGAAGTCGCGGGCGGCCGCTAGTGCTAGATAAAGTATTTGGTAGATGAGTGTACTTGATGGAGGTACATTGCTTTTTCATGGATGATAATGAATCCCCTACATTCATATGGACCTTAAACCAGTTGTAGGATTAGTCGATCAAAACTCAATTATTTTAAAGTTACTTTTCTCAGTATGCAAGTCACTCAGATTGCTTGCATCTCCCGTGCATTCGTAGTCGTAAGCGTAAATCGGGCCTGATTTCCCGTAGCAGTGCGGCCATGACTGTGAATGGCATGCGTTTGGCGGGGAGGTGTAAACGATAGCTATGAGTCCACCGGATTGTTTGTATTCGGGTACCGGAGGGAGGTAGCCCATGATTGTGTTGTATTTGGGTACTGGATAAAAGTAGCCCATGATTGTATTC